>NC_051154.1:183565472-183859018 GCF_013339745.2 Dermacentor silvarum | reverse complement strand
CCGTCGCCGCTCCCATAGTGCATAGCGTGGTTAACCAGTCGCGTTCGTGCCGCGGCCGCCAGTATTCCCCAGTTCGTAATCGAAACCCCTCTATTTACGTAGTGCTTATATTTTCTTCGTGCGAACCCTAACGATGTGAATATAGGTACGTGGCCTACTCGAAATGTTACTTACAGGCGTAATAAGCTGCCAGTGTCCACGCGGTTGTCGTGTACTGTTTCCTCGAGCGTGTACCGCACCGTGGTGTTGGGCAGAATGCGCCAATCACGGAACTAGGTGTGACCCCCAGTTCAAGTCAAAACCCCCTTCTTTACCTGGTAATTTTTCCTCGAGCGCTCCCTCAATGATGTGAATATAGGTACCTGGCCTGCTCGAAGTGTTACTTGCCCTCGTAATAAATGCTGTCCGAGTGTCCAAGTGGTTGTCTATTTTTTCCTCGAGCCTGAACTAGACCGCGGTTGATGGGCAGAAATGCGCCGACCACGGGGCTAGGTATGCCGAACAGAGCTTCGATGCCTTCCCCCCTATATCCCGACACGTTAAGCGTTACCAGAGGGTACAAAAGTTTTTCGAGCTTGCAGCGGGGATGCGGTGCACGGGCATCGTGCGCGGCGTGAGGTGTGCCGGCAGAGCGCCGATATCGCGACAAGTGAAAGCGTTACAAATCTCGCCTTTGTCCTCACTGCATGCAATATATGCCTTTCTGAAATGTAAAATCGGAACGTATTATTCTGAATGCAGTGCAGATGAACCCCTTAGCTTAAAGTAATAACGTAGCCGCGTGACCTGCAGATGAAATGCTACAGCGTTACCAGAAGAAAAAATTTGACCGCCCTGAGATTCGAACCCGCAACCTTCTGATATCGAGTCAGATATGCTACCGTGTCGCCACCGAGTCATGACGTAAGCTTCGAATCCACATCTGTGTCCTTGCTGCTTGAAACGTGTGCTTATCTGTAATGTTCAATCGGGACGCATTATATCTGAATGCAGTGCAGATGATGCCTTTAGCTTATCGCAATAATGTAGCCAAGTGAAATCCAGACGAAGGTTTTGTTAGGATCCCGGGTCTCATGGCGGTGGCAAAAGTCACGTCTGCGCATGCGCGTCAGGAGGGAGAGGGTAACTTTCCTCTCGCAGGAGCGCAAGTGGGTAGCAAGCAGCCGATACCATTCGTGAACAGCAGTCGGTGAGAACAGGCGGGCCCGTCGCCGCTCCCATAGTGCATAGCGTGGTTAACCAGTCGCGTTCGTGCCGCGGCCGCCAGTATTCCCCAGTTCGTAAGTCGAAACCCCTCTATTTACGTAGTGCTTATATTTCTTCGTGCGAACCCTTAACGATGTGAATTAGGTACGTGGCCTACTCGAAATGTTACTTACAGGCGTAATAAATGATGTCCGAGTGTCCACGCGGTTCGTGTACTGTTTCCTCGAGCGTGTACCGCACCGTGGTGTTTGGGCAGAATGCGCCAATCGCGGAACTAGGTGTGACCCCCAGTTCGCAAGTCAAACCCCCTTCTTACCTGTGTTATTATTTTCCTCGCCTCGAGAGCTACCGTAATGATGTGAATATAGGTACCCTGGCCTCTCGAAGTGTTACTTGCCCTCGTAATAATGCTGTCCGAGTGTCCAAGTGGTTGGGCGTCCTATTTTTTTCCTCGAGCCTGAACCAGACCGCGGTTGATGGGCAGAAATGCGCCGACCAGCGGGGCTAGGTATGCCGAGGCAGAGCTTCGATGCCTTCCCCCCTAATATCCCGACAAGTTAAAGCGTTACCAGAAGGTACAAAAAGCTTTTAGCGAGCTTGCAGCGGGGATCGCAGGTGTACGGGGCAGTCGTGAGCTGACCCCGGCGTGAGGGTGTGCCAAGGCAGAGCGCCGATATCGCGACAAGTGAAAGCGTTACAAATCTCCGTCTTTGTCCTCACTGCATGCAATATATGCCTTTCTGAAATGTACAATCGGAACGTATTATTCTGAATGCAGTGCAGATGAACCCCTTAGCTTAAAGTAATAACGTAGCCGCGTGACATGCAGATGAAATGCGACAAGCGTTACCAGAAGAAAAAAAAATTCGACCGCCCTGAGATTCGAACCCGCACCATCTGATATCGAGTCAGATATGCCTACCCGGTGGAGCCAACCGAGTCATGACGTAAGCTTCGAATCCGAATCTGTGTCCTTGCGCTATGAAAGCAATGTCGCTTATCTGAAATGTTCAACTCGGACGCATTATATTCTGAAATGCAGTGCAGACTGATGCCCTTATGGCTTATCGCAATAATGTAGCCAGAGTGATATCCAGACCGAAGTAGTTTGTGGGATGCCCGGGGTCCATGGCGGTGGCAAAAATCACGTCGCGCATAGCGCGTCAGGGGGGAGAGGTACTTACTACTCGCCAGGGAGCGCAAGTGGGTAGCAGCAAAAGCCCCAGAGACCATTCGGTGAACAGCAGTCCGGTGAGAACAGGCCGGGCCCGTCGCCGCTCCCATAGGTGCATAGCGTGGTTACCAGTCGGCGTTCCGTGCCGGCGGCCGCCAGTAGTCCCCATTCGTAAGTCGAAACCCCTCTATTTACGTATAGTGCTATATTTTCTTCGTGCGAACCCTGAACGAGGTAATATCGTACGAGGCCTGCTCGAAATGTTACTTGCAGGCGTAATAAATGCTGTCCGAGGTGTCCACGCGGTTGTCGTGTACCGGACCGCGGTGTTTGGGCAGGAATGCGCCAACCGCGGAACTAGGTGTGACCCCCAGCTCGTAAGTCAAAACCCCCTTCGTTACCTGGTGTATTATTCTCCTCGCGAGCTACCTTAATGATGTGAAATAGAGGTACCTGGCCTGCTCGAGTGTTACTTGCCCCGTATAAATGCTGTCCGATGTCCAAGTGGTTGGCGTCTATTTTTTCCTCGAGCCTGAACAGACCGCGGTTGATGGGCAGAAATGCGCCGACCGCGGGGCTAGGTATGCCGAGGCAGAGCTTCGATGCCTTCCCCCCAATATCCCGACAAGTTAAAGCGTTACCAGAAGGTAAAAAAAGCTTTATCGAGCTTGCAGCGGGGATCGCGGTGTATGGCAGTCGTGCGCTGACCCCGGCGTGAGGTGTGGCCAAGCAGAGCGCCGATATCGCGACAAGTGAAAGCGTTACAAATCTCCGTCTTTGTCCTCAATGCATGCAATATATGCCTTTCTGAAATGTACAATTCGAACGTATTATTCTGAATGCAGTGCAGGATGACCCCTTAGCTTAAAGAAATAACGTAGCCGCGTGACATGCAGATGAAATGCTACAGGCGTTACCAGAAAAAAATTTGACCGGCCTGTGATTCGAACCCGCAAACCTTCTGATGTCGAGTAAGACATGCTACCGTATCGCCACCGAGTCCCGCCCGGTCCCATGGCGTTGGACAAAAGAGGCAAAGTCCGGTGCGCATGGCGGCGTCAGGGGGGAGAGGGTAACTCTATCCTCTCGCAGGGAGCGCAAGTGGTAGCAAGCAGCCGAGACCATTCGTGAACAGCAGTCGGTGAGAACAGGCGGGCCCGTCGCCGCTCCCATAGTGCATAGCGTGGTTAACCAGTCGCGTTCGTGCCGCGGCCGCCAGTATTCCACAGTTCGTAAGTCGAAACCCCCTCTATTTACGTAGCTGCTTATATTCTCTTCGTGCGAACCCTTAACGATGTGAATATAGGTACGAGGCCTACTCGAAATGTTACTTACAGGCGTAATAAATGCCTGTCCGAGTGTCCACGCGGTTGTCGTGTACTGTTTCCTCGAGCGTGTACCGCACCGTGTGTTTGGGCAGGAATGCGCCAATCAGCGGAACTAGGTGTGACCCCCAGCTCGTAAGTCAAAACCCCCTTCTTTACCTGGTGTATTATTTCCTCGCGAGCTCCCTTAATGATGTGAATATAGGTACCTGGCCTGCTCGAAGTGTTACTTGCCCTCGTAATAAATGCTGTCCGAGTGTCCAAGTGGTTGGCGTCTATTTTTTCCTCGAGCCTGAACCAGACCGCGGTTGATGGGCAGAAATGCGCCGACCAGCGGGGCTAGGTATGCCGAGGCAGATGCTTCGATGCCTTCCCCCCAATATCCCGACAAGTTAAAGCGTTACCAGAAGGTAAAAAAGCTTTATCGAGCTTGCAGCGGGGATCGCGGTGTATGGGCAGTCGTGCGCTGACCCCGGCGTGAGGTGTGCCAAGGCAGAGCGCCGATATCGCGACAAGTGAAAGCGTTACAAATCTCCGTCTTTGTCCTCACTGCATGCAATATATGCCTTTCTGAAATGTACAATCGGAACGTATTATTCTGAATGCAGTGCAGATGAACCCCTTAGCTTAAAGTAATAACGTAGCCGCGTGACATGCAGATGAAATGCTACAGCGTTACCAGAAAAAAAATTTGACCGGCCTGTGATTCGAACCCGCAACCTTCTGATGTCGAGTAAGACATGCTACCGTATCGCCACCGAGTCGTGACGTAAGCTTCAAATCCACATCTTGTCCTTGCTGCATGAAACATGTGCTTATCTGAAATGTTCAATCGGTACGCATTAATTCTGAATGCAGTGCAGATGATGCCTTTAGCTTATCGCAATAATGTAGCCAGGTGAAATCCAGACGAAGGGTTTGTTGGGATGCCCGGGTCCCATGGCGGCGGACACGGAGGCAAAAGTCACGTCTGCGCATGCGCGTCAGGGGGGAGAGGGTAACTTTCCTCTCGCAGGGAGCGCAAGTGGGTAGCGAGCGGCCGAGACCATTCGGTGAACAGCAGTCGGTGAGAACAGGCGGGCCCGTCGCCGCTCCCATAGTGCATAGCGTGGTTAACCAGTCGCGTTCGTGCCGCGGCCGCCAGTATTCCCCAGTTCGTAAGTCGAAACCCCTCTATTTACGTATAGTGCTTATATTTTCTTCGTGCGAACCCTTAACGATGTGAATATCGGTACGAGGCCTGCTCGAAATGTTACTTGCAGGCGTAATAAATGCTGTCCGAGTGTCCACGCGGTTGTCGTGTACCGGACCGCGGTGTTTGGGCAGGAATGCGCCAACCGCGGAACTAGGTGTGACCCCCAGCTCGTAAGTCAAAACCCCCTTCTTTACCTGGTGTATTATTTTCCTCGCGAGCTACCTTAATGATGTGAATATAGGTACCTGGCCTGCTCGAAGTGTTACTTGCCCTCGTAATAAATGCTGTCCGAGTGTCCAAGTGGTTGGCGTCTATTTTTTCCTCGAGCCTGAACCAGACCGCGGTTGATGGGCAGAAATGCGCCGACCGCGGGGCTAGGTATGCCGAGGCAGAGCTTCGATGCCTTCCCCCCAATATCCCGACAAGTTAAAGCGTTACCAGAAGGTAAAAAAAGCTTTATCGAGCTTGCAGCGGGGATCGCGGTGTATGGGCAGTCGTGCGCTGACCCCGGCGTGAGGTGTGCCAAGGCAGAGCGCCGATATCGCGACAAGTGAAAGCGTTACAAATCTCCGTCTTTGTCCTCACTGCATGCAATATATGCCTTTCTGAAATGTACAATCGGAACGTATTATTCTGAATGCAGTGCAGATGAACCCCTTAGCTTAAAGTAATAACGTAGCCGCGTGACATGCAGATGAAATGCTACAGCGTTACCAGAAAAAAAAAATTTGACCGGCCCTGAGATTCGAACCCGCAACCTTCTGATGATCGAGTAAGATATGCTACCGTATCGCCACCGAGTCAGTGACGTAAGCTTCGAATCCACATCTTTGTCCTTGCTGCATGAAACATGTGCTTATCTGAAATGTTCAATCGGTACGCATTAATTCTGAATGCAGTGCAGATGATGCCTTTAGCTTATCGCAATAATGTAGCCAAGTGAAAACCAGACGAAGGGTTTGTTGGGATGTCCGGGTCCCATGGTGGCAAAAGTCACGTCTGCGCATGCGCGTCAGGGGGAGAGGGTAACTTTCCTCTCGCAGGGAGCGCAAGTGGGTAGCGAGCGGCCGAGACCATTCGGTGAACAGCAGTCGGTGAGAACAGGCGGGCCCGTCGCCGCTCCCATAGTGCATAGCGTGGTTAACCAGTCGCGTTCGTGCCGCGGCCGCCAGTATTCCCCAGTTCGTAAGTCGAAACCCCTCTATTTACGTATAGTGCTTATATTTTCTTCGTGCGAACCCTTAACGATGTGAATATCGGTACGAGGCCTGCTCGAAATGTTACTTGCAGGCGTAATAAATGCTGTCCGAGTGTCCACGCGGTTGTCGTGTACCGGACCGCGGTGTTTGGGCAGGAATGCGCCAACCGCGGAACTAGGTGTGACCCCCAGCTCGTAAGTCAAAACCCCCTTCTTTACCTGGTGTATTATTTTCCTCGCGAGCTACCTTAATGATGTGAATATAGGTACCTGGCCTGCTCGAAGTGTTACTTGCCCTCGTAATAAATGCTGTCCGAGTGTCCAAGTGGTTGGCGTCTATTTTTTCCTCGAGCCTGAACCAGACCGCGGTTGATGGGCAGAAATGCGCCGACCGCGGGGCTAGGTATGCCGAGGCAGAGCTTCGATGCCTTCCCCCCAATATCCCGACAAGTTAAAGCGTTACCAGAAGGTAAAAAAAGCTTTATCGAGCTTGCAGCGGGGATCGCGGTGTATGGGCAGTCGTGCGCTGACCCCGGCGTGAGGTGTGCCAAGGCAGAGCGCCGATATCGCGACAAGTGAAAGCGTTACAAATCTCCGTCTTTGTCCTCACTGCATGCAATATATGCCTTTCTGAAATGTACAATCGGAACGTATTATTCTGAATGCAGTGCAGATGAACCCCTTAGCTTAAAGTAATAACGTAGCCGCGTGACATGCAGATGAAATGCTACAGCGTTACCAGAAAAAAATTTGACCGGCCTGTGATTCGAACCCGCAACCTTCTGATGTCGAGTAAGACATGCTACCGTATCGCCACCGAGTCGTGACGTAAGCTTCGAATCCGCATCTGTGTCCTTGCTGCATGAAACATGTGCTTATCTGAAATGTTCAATCGGGACGCATTATATCTGAATGCAGTGCAGATGATGCCTTTAGCTTATCGCAATAATGTAGCCAGGTGAAATCCAGACGAAGTATTTGTTGGGATGCCCGGGTCCCATGGCGGTGGCAAAAGTCACGTCTGCGCATGCGCGTCAGGGGGGAGAGGGTAACTTTCCTCTCGCAGGGAGCGCAAGTGGGTAGCAAGCAGCCGAGACCATTCGGTGAACAGCAGTCGGTGAGAACAGGCGGGCCCGTCGCCGCTCCCATAGTGCATAGCGTGGTTAACCAGTCGCGTTCGTGCCGCGGCCGTCAGTATTCCCCAGTTCGTAAGTCGAAACCCCTCTATTTACGTAGTGCTTATATTTTCTTTGTGCGAACCCTTAACGATGTGAATATAGGTACGTGGCCTACTCGAAATGTTACTTACAGGCGTAATAAATGCTGTCCGAGTTTCCACGCGGTTGTCGTGTACTGTTTCCTCGAGCGTGTACCGCACCGTGGTGCTTGGGCAGGAATGCGCCAATCGCGGAACTAGGTGTGACCCCCAGTTCGTAAGTCAAAACCCCCTTCTTTACCTGGTGTATTATTTTCCTCGAGCGCTCCCTTAATGATGTGAATATAGGTACCTGGCCTGCTCGAAGTGTTACTTGCCCTCGTAATAAATGCTGTCCGAGTGTCCAAGTGGTTGTCGTCTATTTTTTCCTCGAGCCTGAACCAGACCGCGGTTGATGGGCAGAAATGCGCCGACCACCGGGCTAGATATGCCGAGGCAATGCTTCGATGCCTTCCCCCCTATATCCCGACACGTTATAGCGTTACCAGAGGGTACAAAAAGTTTTATCGAGCTTGCAGCGGGGATCGCGGTGTACGGGCAGTCGTGCGCGGCGTGAGGTGTGCCAAGGCAGAGCGCCGATATCGCGACAAGTGAAAGCGTTACAAATCTCCGCCTTTGTCCTCACTGCATGCAATATATGCCTTTCTGAAATGTACAATCGGAACGTATTATTCTGAATGCAGTGCAGATGAACCCCTTAGCTTAAAGTAATAACGTAGCCGCGTGACATGCAGATGAAATGCTACAGCGTTACCAGAAGAAACAAAAAATTTGACCGCCCTGAGATTCGAACCCGCAACCTTCTGATATCGAGTCAGATATGCTACCGTATCGCCACCGAGTCATGACGTAAGCTTCGAATCCGCATCTGTGTCCTTGCTGCATGAAACATGTGCTTATCTGAAATGTTCAATCGGTACGCATTATATCTGAATGCAGTGCAGATGATGCCTTTAGCTTATCGCAATAATGTAGCCAAGTGAAATCCAGACGAAGGTATTTGTTGGGATCCCGGGTCCCATGGCGGTGGCAAAAAGTCACGTCTGCGCATGCGCGTCAGGGGGGAGAGGGTAACTTTCCTCTCGCAGGGAGCGCAAGTGGGTAGCAAGCAGCCGAGACCATTCGGTGAACAGCAGTCGGTGAGAACAGGCGGGCCCGTCGCCGCTCCCATAGTGCATAGCGTGGTTAACCAGTCGCGTTCGTGCCGCGGCCGCCAGTATTCCCCAGTTCGTAAGTCGAAACCCCCTCTATTTACGTAGTGCTTATATTTCTTCGTGCGAACCCTAACGATGTGAATATAGGTACGTGGCCTACTCGAAATGTTACTTACAGGCGTAATAAATGCTGTCCGAGTGTCCACGCGGTTGTCGTGTACTGTTTCCTCGAGCGTGTACCGCACCGTGGTGTTTGGGCAGGAATGCGCCAATCCGCGGAACTAGGTGTGACCCCCAGTTCGTAAGTCAAAACCCCCTTCTTTACCTGGTGTATTATTTTCCTCGAGCGCTCCCTTAATGATGTGAATATAGGTACCTGGCCTGCTCGAAGTGTTACTTGCCCTCGTAATAAATGCTGTCCGAGTGTCCAAGTGGTTATCGTCTATTTTTCCTCGAGCCTGAACCAGACCGCGGTTGATGGGCAGAAATGCGCCGACCACGGGGCTAGGTATGCCGAGGCAGAGCTTCGATGCCTTCCCCCCTATATCCCGACACGTTAAAGCGTTACCAGAGGGTACAAAAAGTTTATCGAGCTTGCAGCGGGGATCGCGGTGTACGGGCAGTCGTGCGCGGCGTGAGGTGTGCCAAGGCAGAGCGCCGATATCGCGACAAGTGAAAGCGTTACAAATCTCCGCCTTTGTCCTCACTGCATGCAATATATGCCTTTCTGAAATGTACAATCGGAACGTATTATTCTGAATGCAGTGCAGATGAACCCCTTAGCTTAAAGTAATAACGTAGCCGCGTGACATGCAGATGAAATGCTACAGCGTTACCAGAAGAAAAAAATTTGACCGCCCTGAGATTCGAACCCGCAACCTTCTGATATCGAGTCAGATATGCTACCGTGTCGCCACCGAGTCATGACGTAAGCTTCGAATCCGCATCTGTGTCCTTGCTGCTTGAAACATGTGCTTATCTGAAATGTTCAATCGGGACGCATTATATCTGAATGCAGTGCAGATGATGCCTTTAGCTTATCGCAATAATGTAGCCAGGTGAAATCCAGACGAAGGTATTTGTTGGGATCCCGGGTCCCATGGCGGTGGCAAAAGTCACGTCTGCGCATGCGCGTCAGGGGGGAGAGGGTAACTTTCCTCTCGCAGGGAGCGCAAGTGGGTAGCAAGCAGCCGAGACCATTCGGTGAACAGCAGTCGGTGAGAACAGGCGGGCCCGTCGCCGCTCCCATAGTGCATAGCGTGGTTAACCAGTCGCGTTCGTGCCGCGGCCGCCAGTATTCCCCAGTTCGTAAGTCGAAACCCCCTCTATTTACGTAGTGCTTATATTTTCTTCGTGCGAACCCTTAACGATGTGAATATAGGTACGGGCCTACTCGAAATGTTACTTACAGGCGTAATAAATGCTGTCCCGAGTGTCCACGCGGTTGTCGTGTACTGTTTCCTCGAGCGTGTACCGCCCGTGGTGTTTGGGCAAGAATGCGCCAACCGCGGAACTAGGTGTGACCCCCAGCTCGTAAGTCAAAACCCCCTTCTTTACCTGGTGTATTATTTTCCTCGCGAGCTACCTTAATGATGTGAATATAGGTACCTGGCCTGCTCGAAGTGTTACTTGCCCTCGTAATAAATGCTGTCCGAGTGTCCAAGTGGTTGGCGTCTATTTTTTCCTCGAGCCTGAACCAGACCGCGGTTGATGGGCAGAAATGCGCCGACCGCGGGGCTAGGTATGCCGAGGCAGAGCTTCGATGCCTTCCCCCCAATATCCCGACAAGTTAAAGCGTTACCAGAAGGTAAAAAAAGCTTTATCGAGCTTGCAGCGGGGATCGCGGTGTATGGGCAGTCGTGCGCTGACCCCGGCGTGAGGTGTGCCAAGGCAGAGCGCCGATATCGCGACAAGTGAAAGCGTTACAAATCTCCGTCTTTGTCCTCACTGCATGCAATATATGCCTTTCTGAAATGTACAATCGGAACGTATTATTCTGAATGCAGTGCAGATGAACCCCTTAGCTTAAAGTAATAACGTAGCCGCGTGACATGCAGATGAAATGCTACAGCGTTACCAGAAAAAAATTTGACCGGCCCTGTGATTCGAACCCGCAACCTTCTGATGTCGAGTAAGACATGCTACCGTATCGCCACCGAGTCGTGACGTAAGCTTCAAATCCACATCTTTGTCCTTGCTGCATGAAACATGTGCTTATCTGAAATGTTCAATCGGTACGCATTATATCTGAATGCAGTGCAGATGATGCCTTTAGCTTATCGCAATAATGTAGCCAGTGAAATCCAGACGAAGGGTTTGTTGGGATGCCCGGGTCCCATGGCGGCGGACACGGAGGCAAAAGTCACGTCTGCGCATGCGCGTCAGGGGGAGAGGGTAACTTTCCTCTCGCAGGGAGCGCAAGTGGGTAGCGAGCGGCCGAGACCATTCGGTGAACAGCAGTCGGTGAGAACAGGCGGGCCCGTCGCCGCTCCCATAGTGCATAGCGTGGTTAACCAGTCGCGTTCGTGCCGCGGCCGCCAGTATTCCCCAGTTCGTAAGTCGAAACCCCTCTATTTACGTGTAGTGCTTATATTTTCTTCGTGCGAACCCTTAACGATGTGAATATCGGTACGAGGCCTGCTCGAAATGTTACTTGCAGGCGTAATAAATGCTGTCCGAGTGTCCACGCGGTTGTCGTGTACCGGACCGCGGTGTTTGGGCAGGAATGCGCCAACCGCGGAACTAGGTGTGACCCCCAGCTCGTAAGTCAAAACCCCCTTCTTTACCTGGTGTATTATTTTCCTCGCGAGCTACCTTAATGATGTGAATATAGGTACCTGGCCTGCTCGAAGTGTTACTTGCCCTCGTAATAAATGCTGTCCGAGTGTCCAAGTGGTTGGCGTCTATTTTTTCCTCGAGCCTGAACCAGACCGCGGTTGATGGGCAGAAATGCGCCGACCGCGGGGCTAGGTATGCCGAGGCAGAGCTTCGATGCCTTCCCCCCAATATCCCGACAAGTTAAAGCGTTACCAGAAGGTAAAAAAAGCTTTATCGAGCTTGCAGCGGGGATCGCGGTGTATGGGCAGTCGTGCGCGACCCCGGCGTGAGGTGTGCCAAGGCAGAGCGCCGATATCGCGACAAGTGAAAGCGTTACAAATCTCCGTCTTTGTCCTCACTGCATGCAATATATGCCTTTCTGAAATGTACAATCGGAACGTATTATTCTGAATGCAGTGCAGATGAACCCCTTAGCTTAAAGTAATAACGTAGCCGCGTGACATGCAGATGAAATGCTACAGCGTTACCAGAAAAAAAATTTGACCGGCCTGTGATTCGAACCCGCAACCTTCTGATGTCGAGTAAGACATGCTACCGTATCGCCACCGAGTCGTGACGTAAGCTTCAAATCCACATCTTTGTCCTTGCTGCATGAAACATGTGCTTATCTGAAATGTTCAATCGGTACGCATTAATTCTGAATGCAGTGCAGATGATGCCTTTAGCTTATCGCAATAATGTAGCCAAGTGAAATCCAGACGAAGTATTTGTTGGGATCCCGGGGTTCCATGGCGGTGGCAAAAGTCACGTCTGCGCATGCGCGTCAGGGGGGAGAGGGTAACTTTCCTCTCGCAGGGAGCGCAAGTGGGTAGCAAGCAGCCGAGACCATTCGGTGAACAGCAGTCGGTGAGAACAGGCGGGCCCGTCGCCGCTCCCATAGTGCATAGCGTGGTTAACCAGTCGCGTTCGTGCCGCGGCCGCCAGTATTCCCCAGTTCGTAAGTCGAAACCCCTCTATTTACGTAGTGCTTATATTTTCTTCGTGCGAACCCTAACGATGTGAATATAGGTACGTGGCCTACTCGAAATGTTACTTACAGGCGTAATAAATGCTGTCCGAGTGTCCACGCGGTTGTCGTGTACTGTTTCCTCGAGCGTGTACCGCACCGTGGTGTTTGGGCAGGAATGCGCCAATCGCGGAACTAGGTGTGACCCCCAGTTCATAAGTCAAAACCCCCTTCTTTACCTGGTGTATTATTTTCCTAAATTTGACCGCCCTAAGATTCGAACCCCCAACCTTCTGATATCGAGTGAGATATGCTACCGTGTCGCCACCGAGTCATGACGTAAGCTTCGAATCCGCATCTGTGTCCTTGCTGCTTGAAACATGTGCTTATGTGAAATGTTCAATCGGGACGCATTATATCTGAATGCAGTGCAGATGATGCCTTTAGCTTATTGCAATAATGTAGTCAAGTGAAATCCAGACGAAGTATTTGTTGGGATCCCGGGGTCCCATGGCGGTGGCAAAAGTCATGTCAGCGCATGCGCGTCAGGGGGGAGAGGGTAACTTTCCTCTCGCAGGGAGCGCAAGTGGGTAGCAAGCAGCCGAGACCATTCGGTGAACAGCAGTCGGTGAGAACAGGCGGGCCCGTCGCCGCTCCCATAGTGCATAGCGTGGTTAACCAGTGCGCGTTCGTGCCGCGGCCGCCAGTATTCCACAGTTCGTAAGTCGAAACCCCTCTATTTACGTTAGTGCTTATATTTTCTTCGTGCGAACCCTTAACGATGTGAATATCGGTACGAGGCCTGCTCGAAATGTTACTTGCAGGCGTAATAAATGCTGTCCGAGTGTCCACGCGGTTGTCGTGTACCGGACCGCGGTGTTTGGGCAGGAATGCGCCAACCGCGGAACTAGGTGTGACCCCCAGCTCGTAAGTCAAAACCCCCTTCTTTACCTGGTGTATTATTTTCCTCGCGAGCTACCTTAATGATGTGAATATAGGTACCTGGCCTGCTCGAAGTGTTACTTGCCCTCGTAATAAATGCTGTCCGAGTGTCCAAGTGGTTGGCGTCTATTTTTTCCTCGAGCCTGAACCAGACCGCGGTTGATGGGCAGAAATGCGCCGACCGCGGGGCTAGGTATGCCGAGGCAGAGCTTCGATGCCTTCCCCCCAATATCCCGACAAGTTAAAGCGTTACCAGAAGGTAAAAAAAGCTTTATCGAGCTTGCAGCGGGGATCGCGGTGTACGGGCAGTCGTGCGCGGCGTGAGGTGTGCCAAGGCAGAGCGCCGATATCGCGACAAGTGAAAGCGTTACAAATCTCCGCCTTTGTCCTCACTGCATGCAATATATGCCTTTCTGAAATGTACAATCGGAACGTATTATTCTGAATGCAGTGCAGATGAACCCCTTAGCTTAAAGTAATAACGTAGCCGCGTGACATGCAGATGAAATGCTACAGCGTTACCAGAAGAAAAAAATTCGACCGCCCTGAATTCGAACCCGCAACCTTCTGATATCGAGTCAGATATGCTACCGTGTCGCCACCGAGTCATGACGTAAGCTTCGAATCCGCATCTGTGTCCTTGCTGCTTGAAACATGTGCTTATCTGAAATGTTCAATCGGGACGCATTATATCTGAATGCAGTGCAGATGATGCCTTTAGTTTATCGCAATAATGTAGCCAGAGTGAAATCCAGACGAAGTATTTGTTGGGATCCCGGGGTCCCATGGCGGTGGCAAAAAGTCACGTCTGCGCATGCGCGTCAGGGGGGAGAGGGTAACTTTCCTCTCGCAGGGAGCGCAAGTGGGTAGCAAGCAGCCGAGACCATTCGGTGAACAGCAGTCGGTGAGAACAGGCGGGCCCGTCGCCGCTCCCATAGTGCATAGCGTGGTTAACCAGTGCGCGTTCGTGCCGCGGCCGCCAGTATTCCCCAGTTCGTAAGTCGAAACCCCCCTCTATTTACGTAGTGCTTATATTTTCTTCGTGCGAACCCTAACGATGTGAATATAGGTACGTGGCCTACTCGAAATGTTACTTACAGGCGTAATAAATGCTGCCCGAGTGTCCACGCGGTTGTCGTGTACTGTTTCCTCGAGCGTGTACCGCACCGTGGTGTTTGGGCAGGAATGCGCCAATCACGGAACTAGGTGTGACCCCCAGTTCATAAGTCAAAACCCCCTTCTTTACCTGGTGTATTATTTTCCTCGAGCGCTCCCTTAATGATGTGAATATAGGTACCTGGCCTGCTCGAAGTGTTACTTGCCCTCGTAATAAATGCTGTCCGAGTGTCCAAGTGGTTGGCGTCTATTTTTTCCTCGAGCCTGAACCAGACCGCGGTTGATGGGCAGAAATGCGCCGACCGCGGGGCTAGGTATGCCGAGGCAGAGCTTCGATGCCTTCCCCCCTATATCCCGACAAGTTAAAGCGTTACCAGAAGGTAAAAAAAGCTTTATCGAGCTTGCAGCGGGGATCGCGGTGTATGGGCAGTCGTGCGCTGACCCCGGCGTGAGGTGTGCCAAGGCAGAGCGCCGATATCGCGACAAGTGAAAGCGTTACAAATCTCCGTCTTTGTCCTCACTGCATGCAATATATGCCTTTCTGAAATGTACAATCGGAACGTATTATTCTGAATGCAGTGCAGATGAACCCCTTAGCTTAAAGTAATAACGTAGCCGCGTGACATGCAGATGAAATGCTACAGCGTTACCAGAAAAAAAAATTGACCGCCCTGAGATTCGAACCCGCAACCTTCTGATATCGAGTCAGATATGCTACCGTGTCGCCACCGAGTCATGACGTAAGCTTCGAATCCGCATCTGTGTCCTTGCTGCATGAAGCATGCGCTTATGTGAAATGTTCAATCGGGACGCATTATATCTGAATGCAGTGCAGATGATGCCTTTAGCTTATCGCAATAATGTAGCAGAGTGAAATCCAGACGAAGTATTTGTTGGGATCCCGGGGTTCCATGGCGGTGGCAAAAGTCACGTCTGCGCATGCGCGTCAGGGGGGAGAGGGTAACTTTCCTCTCGCAGGGAGCGCAAGTGGGTAGCAAGCAGCCGAGACCATTCGGTGAACAGCAGTCGGTGAGAACAGGCGGGCCCGTCGCCGCTCCCATAGTTGCATAGCGTGGTTAACCAGTCGCGTTTGTGCCGCGGCCGCCAGTATTCCCCAGTTCGTAAGTCGAAACCCCTCTATTTACGTAGTGCTTATATTTTCTTCGTGCGAACCCTAACGATGTGAATATAGGTACGTGGCCTACTCGAAATGTTACTTACAGGCGTAATAAATGCTGCCCGAGTGTCCACGCGGTTGTCGTGTACTGTTTCCTCGAGCGTGTACCGCACCGTGGTGCTTGGCCAGGAATGCGCCAATCGCGGAACTAGGTGTGACCCCCAGTTCGTAAGTCAAAACCCCCTTCTTTACCTGGTGTATTATTTTCCTCGAGCGCTCCCTTAATGATGTGAATATAGGTACCTGGCCTGCTCGAAGTGTTACTTGCCCTCGTAATAAATGCTGTCCGAGTGTCCAAGTGGTTGTCGTCTATTTTTTCCTCGAGCCTGAACCAGACCGCGGTTGATGGGCAGAAATGCGCCGACCACGGGGCTAGGTATGCCGAACAGAGCTTCGATGCCTTCCCCCCTATATCCCGACACGTTAAAGCGTTACCAGAGGGTACAAAAAGTTTTATCGAGCTTGCAGCGGGGATCGCGGTGTACGGGCAGTCGTGCGCGGCGTGAGGTGTGCCAAGGCAGAGCGCCGATATCGCGACAAGTGAAAGCGTTACAAATCTCCGCCTTTGTCCTCACTGCATGCAATATATGCCTTTCTGAAATGTACAATCGGAACGTATTATTCTGAATGCAGTGCAGATGAACCCCTTAGCTTAAAGTAATAACGTAGCCGCGTGACATGCAGATGAAATGCTACAGCGTTACCAGAAGAAAAAAATTTGACCGCCCTGAGATTCGAACCCGCAACCTTCTGATATCGAGTCAGATATGCTACCGTGTCGCCACCGAGTCATGACGTAAGCTTCGAATCCGCATCTGTGTCCTTGCTGCTTGAAACATGTGCTTATGTGAAATGTTCAATCGGGACGCATTATATCTGAATGCAGTGCAGATGATGCCTTTAGCTTATCGCAATAATGTAGCCAAGTGAAATCCAGACGAAGTATTTGTTGGGATCCCGGGTCCCATGGCGGTGGCAAAAGTCACGTCTGCGCATGCGCGTCAGGGGGGAGAGGGTAACTTTCCTCTCGCAGGGAGCGCAAGTGGGTAGCAAGCAGCCGAGACCATTCGGTGAACAGCAGTCGGTGAGAACAGGCGGGCCCGTCGCCGCTCCCATAGTGCATAGCGTGGTTAACCAGTCGCGTTCGTGCCGCGGCCGCCAGTATTCCCCAGTTCGTAAGTCGAAACCCCTCTATTTACGTAGTGCTTATATTTTCTTCGTGCGAACCCTAACGATGTGAATATAGGTACGTGGCCTACTCGAAATGTTACTTACAGGCGTAATAAATGCTGTCCCGAGTGTCCACGCGGTTGTCGTGTACCGGACCGCGGTGTTTGGGCAGGAATGCGCCAACCGCGGAACTAGGTGTGACCCCCAGCTCGTAAGTCAAAACCCCCTTGTTTACCTGGTGTATTAATTTCCTCGCGAGCTACCTTAATGATGTGAATATAGGTACCTGGCCTGCTCGAAGTGTTACTTGCCCTCGTAATAAATGCTGTCCAAGTGGTTGGCGTCTATTTTTTCCTCGAGCCTGAACCAGACCGCGGTTGATGGGCAGAAATGCGCCGACCGCGGGGCTAGGTATGCCGAGGCAGAGCTTCGATGCCTTCCCCCCAATATCCCGACAAGTTAAAGCGTTACCAGAAGGTAAAAAAAGCTTTATCGAGCTTGCAGCGGGGATCGCGGTGTATGGGCAGTCGTGCGCAGACCCCGGCGTGAGGTGTGCCAAGGCAGAGCGCCGATATCGCGACAAGTGAAAGCGTTACAAATCTCCGTCTTTGTCCTCACTGCATGCAATATATGCCTTTCTGAAATGTACAATCGGAACGTATTATTCTGAATGCAGTGCAGATGAACCCCTTAGCTTAAAGTAATAACGTAGCCGCGTGACATGCAGATGAAATGCTACAGCGTTACCAGAAAAAAATTTGACCGGCCTGTGATTCGAACCCGCAACCTTCTGATGTCGAGTAAGACATGCTACCGTATCGCCACCGAGTCGTGACGTAAGCTTCAAATCCACATCTTTGTCCTTGCTGCATGAAACATGTGCTTATCTGAAATGTTCAATCGGTACGCATTAATTCTGAATGCAGTGCAGATGATGCCTTTAGCTTATCGCAATAATGTAGCCAGGTGAAATCCAGACGAAGGGTTTGTTGGGATGCCCGGGTCCCATGGCGGCGGACACGGAGGCAAAAGTCACGTCTGCGCATGCGCGTCAGGGGGAGAGGGTAACTTTCCTCTCGCAGGGAGCGCAAGTGGGTAGCGAGCGGCCGAGACCATTCGGTGAACAGCAGTCGGTGAGAACAGGCGGGCCCGTCGCCGCTCCCATAGTGCATAGCGTGGTTAACCAGTCGCGTTCGTGCCGCGGCCGCCAGTATTCCCCAGTTCGTAAGTCGAAACCCCTCTATTTACGTGTAGTGCTTATATTTTCTTCGTGCGAACCCTTAACGATGTGAATATCGGTACGAGGCCTGCTCGAAATGTTACTTGCAGGCGTAATAAATGCTGTCCGAGTGTCCAAGTGGTTGTCGTCTATTTTTTCCTCGAGCCTGAACGAGACCGCGGTTGATGGGCAGAAATGCGGCGACCACGGGGCTAGATATGCCGAGGCAATGCTTCGATGCCTTCCCCCCTATATCCCGACACGTTATAGCGTTACCAGAGGGTACAAAAAGTTTTAGCGAGCTTGCAGCGGGGATCGCGGTGTACGGGCAGTCGTGCGCGGCGTGAGGTGTGCCAAGGCAGAGCGCCGATATCGCGACAAGTGAAAGCGTTACAAATCTCCGCCTTTGTCCTCACTGCATGCAATATATGCCTTTCTGAAATGTACAATCGGAACGTATTATTCTGAATGCAGTGCAGATGAACCCCTTAGCTTAAAGTAATAACGTAGCCGCGTGACATGCAGATGAAATGCTACAGCGTTACCAGAAGAAAAAAAATTTGACCGCCCTGAAATTCGAACCCGCAACCTTCTGATATCGAGTCAGATATGCTACCGTGTCGCCACCGAGTCATGACGTAAGCTTCGAATCCGCATCTGTGTCCTTGCTGCTTGAAACATGTGCTTATCTGAAATGTTCAATCGGGACGCATTATATCTGAATGCAGTGCAGATGATGCCTTTAGCTTATCGCAATAATGTAGCCAAGTGAAATCCAGACGAAGTATTTGTTGGGATCCCGGGGTCCCATGGCGGTGGCAAAAGTCACGTCTGCGCATGCGCGTCAGGGGGGAGAGGGTAACTTTCCTCTCGCAGGGAGCGCAAGTGGGTAGCAAGCAGCCGAGACCATTCGGTGAACAGCAGTCGGTGAGAACAGGCGGGCCCGTCGCCGCTCCCATAGTGCATAGCGTGGTTAACCAGTGCGCGTTCGTGCCGCGGCCGCCAGTATTCCACAGTTCGTAAGTCGAAACCCCCCTCTATTTACGTAGTGCTTATATTTTCTTCGTGCGAACCCTAACGATGTGAATATAGGTACGTGGCCTACTCGAAATGTTACTTACAGGCGTAATAAATGCTGCCCGAGTGTCCACGCGGTTGTCGTGTACTGTTTCCTCGAGCGTGTACCGCACCGTGGTGTTTGGGCAAGGAATGCGCCAATCACGGAACTAGGTGTGACCCCCAGTTCATAAGTCAAAACCCCCTTCTTTACCTGGTGTATTATTTTCCTCGAGCGCTCCCTTAATGATGTGAATATAGGTACCTGGCCTGCTCGAAGTGTTACTTGCCCTCGTAATAAATGCTGTCCGAGTGTCCAAGTGGTTGTCGTCTATTTTTTCCTCGAGCCTGAACGAGACCGCGGTTGATGGGCAGAAATGCGGCGACCACGGGGCTAGATATGCCGAGGCAATGCTTCGATGCCTTCCCCCCTATATCCCGACACGTTATAGCGTTACCAGAGGGTACAAAAAGTTTTAGCGAGCTTGCAGCGGGGATCGCGGTGTACGGGCAGTCGTGCGCGGAGTGAGGTGTGCGAAGGCAGAGCGCCGATATCGCGACAAGTGAAAGCGTTACAAATCTCCGCCTTTGTCCTCACTGCATGCAATATATGCCTTTCTGAAATGTACAATCGGAACGTATTATTCTGAATGCAGTGCAGATGAACCCCATAGCTTAAAGTAATAACGTAGCCGCGTGACATGCAGATGAAATGCTACAGCGTTACCAGAAGAAAAAAAATTTGACCGCCCTGAGATTCGAACCCGCAACCATCTGATATCGAGTCAGATATGCTACCGTGTCGCCACCGAGTCATGACGTAAGCTTCGAATCCGCATCTGTGTCCTTGCTGCATGAAGCATGTGCTTATGTGAAATGTTCAATCGGGACGCATTATATCTGAATGCAGTGCAGATGATGCCTTTAGCTTATCGCAATAATGTAGCCAAGTGAAATCCAGACGAAGTATTTGTTGGGATCCCGGGGTCCCATGGCGGTGGCAAAAGTCACGTCTGCGCATGCGCGTCAGGGGGGAGAGGGTAACTCTACTCTCGCAGGGAGCGCAAGTGGGTAGCAAGCAGCCGAGACCATTCGGTGAACAGCAGTCGGTGAGAACAGGCGGGCCCGTCGCCGCTCCCATAGTGCATTGCGTGGTTAACCAGTCGCGTTCGTGCCGCGGCCGCCAGTATTCCCCAGTTCGTAAGTCGAAACCCCCCTCTATTTACGTAGTGCTTATATTCTCTTCGTGCGAACCCTAACGATGTGAATATAGGTACGTGGCCTACTCGAAATGTTACTTACAGGCGTAATAAATGCTGCCCGAGTGTCCACGCGGTTGTCGTGTACTGTTTCCTCGAGCGTGTACCGCACCGTGGTGTTTGGGCAGGAATGCGCCAATCGCGGAACTAGGTGTGACCCCCAGTTCATAAGTCAAAACCCCCTTCTTTACCTGGTGTATTATTTTCCTCGAGCGCTCCCTTAATGATGTGAATATAGGTACCTGGCCTGCTCGAAGTGTTACTTGCCCTCGTAATAAATGCTGTCCGAGTGTCCAAGTGGTTGTCGTCTATTTTTTCCTCGAGCCTGAACCAGACCGCGGTTGATGGGCAGAAATGCGCCGACCACGGGGCTAGGTATGCCGAGGCAGAGCTTCGATGCCTTCCCCCCTATATCCCGACACGTTAAAGCGTTACCAGAGGGTACAAAAAGCTTTATCGAGCTTGCAGCGGGGATCGCGGTGTACGGGCAGTCGTGCGCGACCGGCGTGAGGTGTGCCAAGGCAGAGCGCCGATATCGCGACAAGTGAAAGCGTTACAAATCTCCGCCTTTGTCCTCACTGCATGCAATATATGCCTTTCTGAAATGTAAAATCGGAACGTATTATTCTGAATGCAGTGCAGATGAACCCCTTAGCTTAAAGTAATAACGTAGCCGCGTGACCTGCAGATGAAATGCTACAGCGTTACCAGAAGAAAAAATTTGACCGCCCTGAGATTCGAACCCGCAACCTTCTGATATCGAGTCAGATATGCTACCGTGTCGCCACCGAGTCATGACGTAAGCTTCGAATCCACATCTGTGTCCTTGCTGCTTGAAACATGTGCTTATCTGAAATGTTCAATCGGGACGCATTATATCTGAATGCAGTGCAGATGATGCCTTTAGCTTATCGCAATAATGTAGCCAAGTGAAATCCAGACGAAGGGTTTGTTGGGATCCCGGGTCCATGGCGGTGGCAAAAGTCACGTCTGCGCATGCGCGTCAGGGGGGAGAGGGTAACTTTCCTCTCGCAGGGAGCGCAAGTGGGTAGCAAGCAGCCGAGACCATTCGGTGAACAGCAGTCGGTGAGAACAGGCGGGCCCGTCGCCGCTCCCATAGTGCATAGCGTGGTTAACCAGTCGCGTTCGTGCCGCGGCCGCCAGTATTCCCCAGTTCGTAAGTCGAAACCCCTCTATTTACGTGTAGTGCTTATATTTTCTTCGTGCGAACCCTTAACGATGTGAATATCGGTACGAGGCCTGCTCGAAATGTTACTTGCAGGCGTAATAAATGCTGTCCGAGTGTCCACGCGGTTGTCGTGTACCGGACCGCGGTGTTTGGGCAGGAATGCGCCAACCGCGGAACTAGGTGTGACCCCCAGCTCGTAAGTCAAAACCCCCTTGTTTACCTGGTGTATTATTTTCCTCGCGAGCTACCTTAATGATGTGAATATAGGTACCTGGCCTGCTCGAAGTGTTACTTGCCCTCGTAATAAATGCTGTCCGAGTGTCCAAGTGGTTGGCGTCTATTTTTTCCTCGAGCCTGAACCAGACCGCGGTTGATGGGCAGAAATGCGCCGACCGCGGGGCTAGGTATGCCGAGGCAGAGCTTCGATGCCTTCCCCCCAATATCCCGACAAGTTAAAGCGTTACCAGAAGGTAAAAAAAGCTTTATCGAGCTTGCAGCGGGGATCGCGGTGTATGGGCAGTCGTGCGCTGACCCCGGCGTGAGGTGTGCCAAGGCAGAGCGCCGATATCGCGACAAGTGAAAGCGTTACAAATCTCCGTCTTTGTCCTCACTGCATGCAATATATGCCTTTCTGAAATGTACAATCGGAACGTATTATTCTGAATGCAGTGCAGATGAACCCCTTAGCTTAAAGTAATAACGTAGCCGCGTGACATGCAGATGAAATGCTACAGCGTTACCAGAAAAAAATTTGACCGGCCTGTGATTCGAACCCGCAACCTTCTGATGTCGAGTAAGACATGCTACCGTATCGCCACCGAGTCGTGACGTAAGCTTCAAATCCACATCTTTGTCCTTGCTGCATGAAACATGTGCTTATCTGAAATGTTCAATCGGTACGCATTAATTCTGAATGCAGTGCAGATGATGCCTTTAGCTTATAGCAATAATGTAGCCAAGTGAAATCCAGACGAAGGGTTTGTTGGGATCCCCGGGTCCCATGGCGGTGGCAAAAGTCACGTCAGCGCATGCGCGTCAGGGGGGAGAGGGTAACTTTCCTCTCGCAGGGAGCGCAAGTGGGTAGCAAGCAGCCGAGACCATTCGGTGAACAGCAGTCGGTGAGAACAGGCGGGCCCGTCGCCGCTCCCATAGTGCATAGCGTGGTTAACCAGTGCGCGTTCGTGCCGCGGCCGCCAGTATTCCACAGTTCGTAAGTCGAAACCCCCCTCTATTTACGTAGTGCTTATATTTTCTTCGTGCGAACCCTAACGATGTGAATATAGGTACGTGGCCTACTCGAAATGTTACTTACAGGCGTAATAAATGCTGCCCGAGTGTCCACGCGGTTGTCGTGTACTGTTTCCTCGAGCGTGTACCGCACCGTGGTGTTTGGGCAGGAATGCGCCAATCACGGAACTAGGTGCGACCCCCAGTTCATAAGTCAAAACCCCCTTCTTTACCTGGTGTATTATTTTCCTCGAGCGCTCCCTTAATGATGTGAATATAGGTACCTGGCCTGCTCGAAGTGTTACTTGCCCTCGTAATAAATGCTGTCCGAGTGTCCAAGTGGTTGTCTATTTTTTCCTCGAGCCTGAACCGAGACCGCGGTTGATGGGCAGAAATGCGCCGACCACCGGGCTAGATATGCCGAGGCAATGCTTCGATGCCTTCCCCCCTATATCCCGACACGTTATAGCGTTACCAGAGGGTACAAAAAGTTTTAGCGAGCTTGCAGCGGGGATCGCGGTGTACGGGCAGTCGTGCGCGGCGTGAGGTGTGCCAAGGCAGAGCGCCGATATCGCGACAAGTGAAAGCGTTACAAATCTCCGCCTTTGTCCTCACTGCATGCAATATATGCCTTTCTGAAATGTACAATCGGAACGTATTATTCTGAATGCAGTGCAGATGAACCCCTTAGCTTAAAGTAATAACGTAGCCGCGTGACATGCAGATGAAATGCTACAGCGTTACCAGAAGAAAAAAATTTGACCGCCCTGAATTCGAACCCGCAACCTTCTGATATCGAGTCAGATATGCTACCGTGTCGCCACCGAGTCATGACGTAAGCTTCGAATCCGCATCTGTGTCCTTGCTGCATTGAAACATGTGCTTATCTGAAATGTTCAATCGGGACGCATTATATCTGAATGCAGTGCAGATGATGCCTTTAGCTTATCGCAATAATGTAGCAGAGTGAAATCCAGACGAAGTATTTGTTGGGATCCCGGGGTTCCATGGCGGTGGCAAAAGTCACGTCTGCGCATGCGCGTCAGGGGGGAGAGGGTAACTTTCCTCTCGCAGGGAGCGCAAGTGGGTAGCAAGCAGCCGAGACCATTCGGTGAACAGCAGTCGGTGAGAACAGGCGGGCCCGTCGCCGCTCCCATAGTGCATAGCGTGGTTAACCAGTGCGCGTTCGTGCCGCGGCCGCCAGTATTCCCCAGTTCGTAAGTCGAAACCCCCTCTATTTACGTAGTGCTTATATTTTCTTCGTGCGAACCCTAACGATGTGAATATAGGTACGTGGCCTACTCGAAATGTTACTTACAGGCGTAATAAATGCTGCCCGAGTGTCCACGCGGTTGTCGTGTACTGTTTCCTCGAGCGTGTACCGCACCGTGGTGTTTGGGCAAGAATGCGCCAATCACGGAACTAGGTGTGACCCCCAGTTCATAAGTCAAAACCCCCTTCTTTACCTGGTGTATTATTTTCCTCGAGCGCTCCCTTAATGATGTGAATATAGGTACCTGGCCTGCTCGAAGTGTTACTTGCCCTCGTAATAAATGCTGTCCGAGTGTCCAAGTGGTTGTCTATTTTTTCCTCGAGCCTGAACGAGACCGCGGTTGATGGGCAGAAATGCGGCGACCACGGGGCTAGATATGCCGAGGCAATGCTTCGATGCCTTCCCCCCTATATCCCGACACGTTATAGCGTTACCAGAGGGTACAAAAAGTTTTAGCGAGCTTGCAGCGGGGATCGCGGTGTACGGGCAGTCGTGCGCGGAGTGAGGTGTGCGAAGGCAGAGCGCCGATATCGCGACAAGTGAAAGCGTTACAAATCTCCGCCTTTGTCCTCACTGCATGCAATATATGCCTTTCTGAAATGTACAATCGGAACGTATTATTCTGAATGCAGTGCAGATGAACCCCTTAGCTTAAAGTAATAACGTAGCCGCGTGACATGCAGATGAAATGCTACAGCGTTACCAGAAGAAAAAAAATTCGACCGCCCTGAAATTCGAACCCGCAACCTTCTGATATCGAGTCAGATATGCTACCGTGTCGCCACCGAGTCATGACGTAAGCTTCGAATCCGCATCTGTGTCCTTGCTGCTTGAAACATGTGCTTATCTGAAATGTTCAATCGGGACGCATTATATCTGAATGCAGTGCAGACGATGCCTTTAGCTTATCGCAATAATGTAGCAGAGTGAAATCCAGACGAAGTATTTGTTGGGATCCCGGGGTCCCATGGCGGTGGCAAAAGTCACGTCTGCGCATGCGCGTCAGGGGGGAGAGGGTAACTTTCCTCTCGCAGGGAGCGCAAGTGGGTAGCAAGCAGCCGAGACCATTCGGTGAACAGCAGTCGGTGAGAACAGGCGGGCCCGTCGCCGCTCCCATAGTGCATAGCGTGGTTAACCAGTGCGCGTTCGTGCCGCGGCCGCCAGTGACCAGTTCGTAAGTCGAAACCCCCCTCTATTTACGTAGTGCTTATATTTTCTTCGTGCGAACCCTAACGATGTGAATATAGGTACGTGGCCTACTCGAAATGTTACTTACAGGCGTAATAAATGCTGCCCGAGTGTCCACGCGGTTGTCGTGTACTGTTTCCTCGAGCGTGTACCGCACCGTGGTGTTTGGGCAGAATGCGCCAATCACGGAACTAGGTGTGACCCCCAGTTCATAAGTCAAAACCCCCTTCTTTACCTGGTGTATTATTTTCCTCGAGCGCTCCCTTAATGATGTGAATATAGGTACCTG
Organism: Dermacentor silvarum; assembly: GCF_013339745.2. Lineage (NCBI taxonomy): Eukaryota > Metazoa > Arthropoda > Arachnida > Ixodida > Ixodidae > Dermacentor > Dermacentor silvarum. The sequence goes on along the minus strand of NC_051154.1, from coordinate 183,833,661 downwards.
GCCTGCTCGAAGTGTTACTTGCCCTCGTAATAAATGCTGTCCGAGTGTCCAAGTGGTTGTCTATTTTTTCCTCGAGCCTGAACCAGACCGCGGTTGATGGGCAGAAATGCGCCGACCACGGGGCTAGGTATGCCGAGGCAGAGCTTCGATGCCTTCCCCCCTATATCCCGACACGTTAAAGCGTTACCAGAGGGTACAAAAAGCTTTATCGAGCTTGCAGCGGGGATCGCGGTGTACTGGGCAGTCGTGCGCCGGCGTGAGGTGTGCCAAGGCAGAGCGCCGATATCGCGACAAGTGAAAGCGTTACAAATCTCCGCCTTTGTCCTCACTGCATGCAATATATGCCTTTCTGAAATGTACAATCGGAACGTATTATTCTGAATGCAGTGCAGATGAACCCCTTAGCTTAAAGTAATAACGTAGCCGCGTGACATGCAGATGAAATGCTACAGCGTTACCAGAAAAAAAATTTGACCGCCCTGTGATTCGAACCCGCAACCTTCTGATATCGAGTCAGATATGCTACCGTGTCGCCACCGAGTCATGACGTAAGCTTCGAATCCACATCTGTGTCCTTGCTGCTTGAAACGTGTGCTTATCTGTAATGTTCAATCGGGACGCATTATATCTGAATGCAGTGCAGATGATGCCTTTAGCTTATCGCAATAATGTAGCCAAGTGAAATCCAGACGAAGGGTTTGTTAGGATCCCCGGGTCTCATGGCGGTGGCAAAAGTCACGTCTGCGCATGCGCGTCAGGAGGGAGAGGGTAACTTTCCTCTCGCAGGGAGCGCAAGTGGGTAGCAAGCAGCCGATACCATTCTGTGAACAGCAGTCGGTGAGAACAGGCGGGCCCGTCGCCGCTCCCATAGTGCATAGCGTGGTTAACCAGTCGCGTTCGTGCCGCGGCCGCCAGTATTCCCCAGTTCGTAAGTCGAAACCCGTCTATTTACGTAGTGCTTATATTTTCTTCGTGCGAACCCTAACGATGTGAATATAGGTACGTGGCCTACTCGAAATGTTACTTACAGGCGTAATAAATGCTGTCCGGTGTCCAAGTGGTTGGCGTCTATTTTTTCCTCGAGCCTGAACCAGACCGCGGTTGATGGGCAGAAAATGCGCCGACCGCGGGGCTAGGTATGCCGAGGCAGAGCTTCGATGCCTTCCCCCCAATATCCCGACAAGTTAAAGCGTTACCAGAATGTAAAAAAGCTTTATCGAGCTTGCAGCGGGGATCGCGGTGTATGGGCAGTCGTGCGCAGACCCCGGCGTGAGGTGTGCCAAGGCAGAGCGCCGATATCGCGACAAGTGAAAGCGTTACAAATCTCCGTCTTTGTCCTCACTGCATGCAATATATGCCTTTCTGAAATGTACAACGGAACGTATATCTGAATGCTGTGCAGATGAACCCCTTAGCTTAAAGTAATACGTAGCCGCGTGACATGCAGATGAAATGCTACAGCGTTACCAGAAAAAATTTGACCGGCCAGTGATTCGAACCCGCAACCTTCTGATGTCGAGTAAGACATGCTACCGTATCGCCACCGAGTCGTGACGTAAGCTTCAAATCCACATCTTTGTCCTTGCTGCATGAAACATGTGCTTATCTGAAATGTTCAATCGGTAGGCATTAATTCTGAATGCAGTGCAGATGATGCCTTTAGCTTATAGCAATAATGTAGCCAGGTGAAATCCAGACGAAGGGTTTGTTGGGATGCCCGGGTCCCATGGCGGCGGACACGGAGGCAAAAGTCACGTCTGCGCATGCGCGTCAGGGGGAGAGGGTAACTTTCCTCTCGCAGGGAGCGCAAGTGGGTAGCGAGCGGCCGAGACCATTCGGTGAACAGCAGTCGGTGAGAACAGGCGGGCCCGTCGCCGCTCCCATAGTGCATAGCGTGGTTCGCGTTCGTGCCGCGGCCGCCAGTATTCCACAGTTCGTAAGTCGAAACCCCCTCTATTTACGTAGTGCTTATATTTCTTCGTGCGAACCCTAACGATGTGAATATAGGTACGTGGCCTACTCGAAATGTTACTTACAGGCGTAATAAATGCTGCCCGAGTGTCCACGCGGTTGTCGTGTACTGTTTCCTCGAGCGTGTACCGCACCGTGGTGTTTGGGCAGGAATGCGCCAATCACGGAACTAGGTGCGACCCCCAGTTCATAAGTCAAAACCCCCTTCTTTACCTGGTGTATTATTTTCCTCGAGCGCTCCCTTAATGATGTGAATATAGGTACCTGGCCTGCTCGAAGTGTTACTTGCCCTCGTAATAAATGCTGTCCGAGTGTCCAAGTGGTTGTCTATTTTTTCCTCGAGCCTGAACGAGACCGCGGTTGATGGGCAGAAATGCGGCGACCACGGGGCTAGATATGCCGAGGCAATGCTTCGATGCCTTCCCCCCTATATCCCGACACGTTATAGCGTTACCAGAGGGTACAAAAAGTTTTAGCGAGCTTGCAGCGGGGATCGCAGTGTACGGGCAATCGTGCGCGGCGTGAGGTGTGCCAAGGCAGAGCGCCGATATCGCGACAAGTGAAAGCGTTACAAATCTCCGCCTTTGTCCTCACTGCATGCAATATATGCCTTTCTGAAATGTACAATCGGAACGTATTATTCTGAATGCAGTGCAGATGAACCCCTTAGCTTAAAGTAATAACGTAGCCGCGTGACATGCAGATGAAATGCTACAGCGTTACCAGAAGAAAAAAAATTCGACCGCCCTGAAATTCGAACCCGCAACCTTCTGATATCGAGTCAGATATGCTACCGTGTCGTCACCGAGTCATGACGTAAGCTTCGAATCCGCATCTGTGTCCTTGCTGCTTGAAACATGTGCTTATCTGAAATGTTCAATCGGGACGCATTATATCTGAATGCAGTGCAGACGATGCCTTTAGCTTATCGCAATAATGTAGCAGAGTGAAATCCAGACGAAGTATTTGTTGGGATCCCGGGGTTCCATGGCGGTGGCAAAAGTCACGTCTGCGCATGCGCGTCAGGGGGGAGAGGGTAACTTTCCTCTCGCAGGGAGCGCAAGTGGGTAGCAAGCAGCCGAGACCATTCGGTGAACAGCAGTCGGTGAGAACAGGCGGGCCCGTCGCCGCTCCCATAGTGCATAGCGTGGTTAACCAGTGCGCGTTCGTGCCGCGGCCGCCAGTATTCCACAGTTCGTAAGTCGAAACCCCCCTCTATTTACGTAGTGCTTATATTTTCTTCGTGCGAACCCTAACGATGTGAATATAGGTACGTGGCCTACTCGAAATGTTACTTACAGGCGTAATAAATGCTGCCCGAGTGTCCACGCGGTTGTCGTGTACTGTTTCCTCGAGCGTGTACCGCACCGTGGTGTTTGGGCAAGAATGCGCCAATCACGGAACTAGGTGTGACCCCCAGTTCATAAGTCAAAACCCCCTTCTTTACCTGGTGTATTATTTTCCTCGAGCGCTCCCTTAATGATGTGAATATAGGTACCTGGCCTGCTCGAAGTGTTACTTGCCCTCGTAATAAATGCTGTCCGAGTGTCCAAGTGGTTGTCGTCTATTTTTTCCTCGAGCCTGAACGAGACCGCGGTTGATGGGCAGAAATGCGGCGACCACGGGGCTAGATATGCCGAGGCAATGCTTCGATGCCTTCCCCCCTATATCCCGACACGTTATAGCGTTACCAGAGGGTACAAAAAGTTTTAGCGAGCTTGCAGCGGGGATCGCGGTGTACGGGCAGTCGTGCGCGGAGTGAGGTGTGCGAAGGCAGAGCGCCGATATCGCGACAAGTGAAAGCGTTACAAATCTCCGCCTTTGTCCTCACTGCATGCAATATATGCCTTTCTGAAATGTACAATCGGAACGTATTATTCTGAATGCAGTGCAGATGAACCCCATAGCTTAAAGTAATAACGTAGCCGCGTGACATGCAGATGAAATGCTACAGCGTTAGCAGAAGAAAAAAAATTTGACCGCCCTGAGATTCGAACCCGCAACCATCTGATATCGAGTCAGATATGCTACCGTGTCGCCACCGAGTCATGACGTAAGCTTCGAATCCGCATCTGTGTCCTTGCTGCATGAAGCATGCGCTTATGTGAAATGTTCAATCGGGACGCATTATATCTGAATGCAGTGCAGATGATGCCTTTAGCTTATCGCAATAATGTAGCCAAGTGAAATCCAGACGAAGTATTTGTTGGGATCCCGGGGTCCCATGGCGGTGGCAAAAATCACGTCTGCGCATGCGCGTCAGGTGGGAGAGGGTAACTTAATCTCGCAGGGAGCGCAAGTGGGTAGCAAGCAGCCGAGACCATTCGGTGAACAGCAGTCGGTGAGAACAGGCGGGCCCGTCGCCGCTCCCATAGTGCATTGCGTGGTTAACCAGTCGCGTTCGTGCCGCGGCCGCCAGTATTCCCCAGTTCGTAAGTCGAAACCCCCCTCTATTTACGTAGTGCTTATATTCTCTTCGTGCGAACCCTAACGATGTGAATATAGGTACGTGGCCTACTCGAAATGTTACTTACAGGCGTAATAAATGCTGCCCGAGTGTCCACGCGGTTGTCGTGTACTGTTTCCTCGAGCGTGTACCGCACCGTGGTGTTTGGGCAAGGAATGCGCCAATCACGGAACTAGGTGTGACCCCCAGTTCATAAGTCAAAACCCCCTTCTTTACCTGGTGTATTATTTTCCTCGAGCGCTCCCTTAATGATGTGAATATAGGTACCTGGCCTGCTCGAAGTGTTACTTGCCCTCGTAATAAATGCTGTCCGAGTGTCCAAGTGGTTGTCGTCTATTTTTTCCTCGAGCCTGAACCGAGACCGCGGTTGATGGGCAGAAATGCGGCCGACCACGGGGCTAGATATGCCGAGGCAGAGCTTCGATGCCTTCCCCCCAATATCCCGACAAGTTAAAGCGTTACCAGAAGGTAAAAAAAGCTTTATCGAGCTTGCAGCGGGGATCGCGGTGTATGGGCAGTCGTGCGTCAGACCCCGGCGTGAGGTGTGCCAAGGCAGAGCGCCGATATCGCGACAAGTGAAAGCGTTACAAATCTCCGTCTTTGTCCTCACTGCATGCAATATATGCCTTTCTGAAATGTACAATCGGAACGTATTATTCTGAATGCAGTGCAGATGAACCCCTTAGCTTAAAGTAATAACGTAGCCGCGTGACATGCAGATGAAATGCTACAGCGTTACCAGAAAAAAAATTTGACCGGCCTGTGATTCGAACCCGCAACCTTCTGATGTCGAGTAAGACATGCTACCGTATCGCCACCGAGTCGTGACGTAAGCTTCAAATCCACATCTTTGTCCTTGCTGCATGAAACATGTGCTTATCTGAAATGTTCAATCGGTACGCATTAATTCTGAATGCAGTGCAGACGATGCCTTTAGCTTATCGCAATAATGTAGCAGAGTGAAATCCGAGACGAAGTATTTGTTGGGATCCCGGGGTTCCATGGCGGTGGCAAAAGTCACGTCTGCGCATGCGCGTCAGGGGGGAGAGGGTAACTTTCCTCTCGCAGGGAGCGCAAGTGGGTAGCAAGCAGCCGAGACCATTCGGTGAACAGCAGTCGGTGAGAACAGGCGGGCCCGTCGCCGCTCCCATAGTGCATAGCGTGGTTAACCAGTGCGCGTTCGTGCCGCGGCCGCCAGTATTCCACAGTTCGTAAGTCGAAACCCCCCTCTATTTACGTAGTGCTTATATTTTCTTCGTGCGAACCCTAACGATGTGAATATAGGTACGTGGCCTACTCGAAATGTTACTTACAGGCGTAATAAATGCTGCCCGAGTGTCCACGCGGTTGTCGTGTACTGTTTCCTCGAGCGTGTACCGCACCGTGGTGTTTGGGCAAGAATGCGCCAATCACGGAACTAGGTGTGACCCCCAGTTCATAAGTCAAAACCCCCTTCTTTACCTGGTGTATTATTTTCCTCGAGCGCTCCCTTAATGATGTGAATATAGGTACCTGGCCTGCTCGAAGTGTTACTTGCCCTCGTAATAAATGCTGTCCGAGTGTCCAAGTGGTTGTCGTCTATTTTTTCCTCGAGCCTGAACGAGACCGCGGTTGATGGGCAGAAATGCGGCGACCACGGGGCTAGATATGCCGAGGCAATGCTTCGATGCCTTCCCCCCTATATCCCGACACGTTATAGCGTTACCAGAGGGTACAAAAAGTTTTAGCGAGCTTGCAGCGGGGATCGCGGTGTACGGGCAGTCGTGCGCGGAGTGAGGTGTGCCAAGGCAGAGCGCCGATATCGCGACAAGTGAAAGCGTTACAAATCTCCGCCTTTGTCCTCACTGCATGCAATATATGCCTTTCTGAAATGTACAATCGGAACGTATTATTCTGAATGCAGTGCAGATGAACCCCTTAGCTTAAAGTAATAACGTAGCCGCGTGACATGCAGATGAAATGCTACAGCGTTACCAGAAGAAAAAAATTTGACCGCCCTGAGATTCGAACCCGCAACCATTCTGATATCGAGTCAGATATGCTACCGTGTCGCCACCGAGTCATGACGTAAGCTTCGAATCCGCATCTGTGTCCTTGCTGCATGAAGCATGTGCTTATGTGAAATGTTCAATCGGGACGCATTATATCTGAATGCAGTGCAGATGATGCCTTTAGCTTATCGCAATAATGTAGCCAAGTGAAATCCAGACGAAGTATTTGTTGGGATCCCGGGGTCCCATGGCGGTGGCAAAAGTCACGTCAGCGCATGCGCGTCAGGGGGGAGAGGGTAACTTTCCTCTCGCAGGGAGCGCAAGTGGGTAGCAAGCAGCCGAGACCATTCGGTGAACAGCAGTCGGTGAGAACAGGCGGGCCCGTCGCCGCTCCCATAGTGCATAGCGTGGTTAACCAGTCGCGTTCGTGCCGCGGCCGCCAGTATTCCCCAGTTCGTAAGTCGAAACCCCCTCTATTTACGTAGTGCTTATATTCTCTTCGTGCGAACCCTAACGATGTGAATATAGGTACGTGGCCTACTCGAAATGTTACTTACAGGCGTAATAAATGCTGCCCGAGTGTCCACGCGGTTGTCGTGTACTGTTTCCTCGAGCGTGTACCGCACCGTGGTGTTTGGGCAAGAATGCGCCAATCACGGAACTAGGTGTGACCCCCAGTTCATAAGTCAAAACCCCCTTCTTTACCTGGTGTATTATTTTCCTCGAGCGCTCCCTTAATGATGTGAATATAGGTACCTGGCCTGCTCGAAGTGTTACTTGCCCTCGTAATAAATGCTGTCCGAGTGTCCAAGTGGTTGTCTATTTTTTCCTCGAGCCTGAACGAGACCGCGGTTGATGGGCAGAAATGCGGCGACCACGGGGCTAGATATGCCGAGGCAATGCTTCGATGCCTTCCCCCCTATATCCCGACACGTTATAGCGTTACCAGAGGGTACAAAAAGTTTTAGCGAGCTTGCAGCGGGGATCGCGGTGTACGGGCAGTCGTGCGCGGAGTGAGGTGTGCGAAGGCAGAGCGCCGATATCGCGACAAGTGAAAGCGTTACAAATCTCCGCCTTTGTCCTCACTGCATGCAATATATGCCTTTCTGAAATGTACAATCGGAACGTATTATTCTGAATGCAGTGCAGATGAACCCCTAGCTTAAAGTAATAACGTAGCCGCGTGACATGCAGATGAAATGCTACAGCGTTACCAGAAGAAAAAAAATTTGACCGCCCTGAGATTCGAACCCGCAACCATCTGATATCGAGTCAGATATGCTACCGTGTCGCCACCGAGTCATGACGTAAGCTTCGAATCCGCATCTGTGTCCTTGCTGCATGAAGCATGTGCTTATGTGAAATGTTCAATCGGGACGCATTATATCTGAATGCAGTGCAGATGATGCCTTTAGCTTATCGCAATAATGTAGCCAAGTGAAATCCAGACGAAGTATTTGTTGGGATCCCGGGGTCCCATGGCGGTGGCAAAAATCACGTCTGCGCATGCGCGTCAGGGGGGAGAGGGTAACTTATCTCTCGCAGGGAGCGCAAGTGGGTAGCAAGCAGCCGAGACCATTCGGTGAACAGCAGTCGGTGAGAACAGGCGGGCCCGTCGCCGCTCCCATAGTTGCATAGCGTGGTTAACCAGTCGCGTTCGTGCCGCGGCCGCCAGTATTCCCCAGTTCGTAAGTCGAAACCCCTCTATTTACGTAGTGCTTATATTTTCTTCGTGCGAGCCCTTAACGATGTGAATATAGGTACGTGGCCTACTCGAAATGTTACTTACAGGCGTAATAAATGCTGTCCGAGTGTCCACGCGGTTGTCGTGTACTGTTTCCTCGAGCGTGTACCGCACCGTGGTGCTTGGGCAGGAATGCGCCAATCGCGGAACTAGGTGCGACCCCCAGTTCGTAAGTCAAAACCCCCTTCTTTACCTGGTCAATTATTTTCCTCGAGCGCTCCCTTAATGATGTGAATATAGGTACCTGGCCTGCTCGAAGTGTTACTTGCCCTCGTAATAAATGCTGTCCGAGTGTCCAAGTGGTTGTCGTCTATTTTTTCCTCGAGCCTGAACCAGACCGCGGTTGATGGGCAGAAATGCGCCGACCAAGGGGCTAGGTATGCCGAGGCAGAGCTTCGATGCCTTCCCCCCTATATCCCGACACGTTAAAGCGTTACCAGAGGGTACAAAAAGTTTTAGCGAGCTTGCAGCGGGGATCGCGGTCTACGGGCAGTCGTGCGCGGCGTGAGGTGTGCCAAGGCAGAGCGCCGATATCGCGACAAGTGAAAGCGTTACAAATCTTCGCCTTTGTCCTCACTGCTTGCAATATATGCCTTTCTGAAATGTACAATCGGAACGTATTATTCTGAATGCAGTGCAGATGAACCCCTTAGCTTAAAGTAATAACGTAGCCGCGTGACATGCAGATGAAATGCTACAGCGTTACCAGAAGAAAAAAAATTTGACCGCCCTGAGATTCGAACCCGCAACCTTTTGATATCGAGTCAGATATGCTACCGTGTCGCCACCGAGTCATGACGTAAGCCTCGAATCCGCATCTGTGTCCTTGCTGCTTGAAACATGTGCTTATCTGAAATGTTCAATCGGGACGCATTATATCTGAATGCAGTGCAGATGATGCCTTTAGCTTATCGCAATAATGTAGCCAACTGAAATCCAGACGAAGGGTTTGTTAGGATCCCAGGGTCCCATGGCGGTGGCAAAAGTCACGTCTGCGCATGCGCGTCAGGGGGGAGAGGGTAACTTTCCTCCCGCAGGGAGCGCAAGTGGGTAGCAAGCAGCCGAGACCATTCGGTGAGAACAGGCGGGCCCGTCGGCGCTCCCATAGTGCATAGCGTGGTTCACCAGTCGCGTTCGTGCCGCGGCCGCCAGTATTCCCCAGTTCGTAAGTCGAAACCCCTCTATTTACGTAGTGCTTATATTTTCTTCGTGCGAGAGAGAGAGATAATTTATTTGAAGGAAGGCAGAGAGGTCGGCCTGAGCTAGCATGCTCTAGCCTGCTACTCTGCACAGGGGGAGGGGGGAACGGGGACATAAAGGCTGGATGAGGGGTGATGATGACATTGAAGAAGGATGTACAATGGTAAAGGCAACTTCAGCATCCTCATGGCTATCAACAAAGTCCAAAAAGGTCCTTCAAAAGTGTCATCAACCTTCCAGAGCATGGATCGACGGAGTCACGAATACAATTTAAAGTTCACAAAAACTCGCCGCGAAGAAGCTTGTGTATGGGCTTCTCCTGCGTAAGCAGCACAGGTGCCAAGCAAGGTAATTAAATAATGTAAAGAGCAGCGATCAGCTGCTCCAGTACGGCGAGGACATGCACGGCGCTTTTAGCGGCCGGTGTCTGGAGACCACAGAGAATCACGCGCATTGATTCTAGCAGGCGTTTCAGCATTTTTTCAACACTTTCTTTGTCATTCTTTTCAGCTCCTTGCTTGCCTGTAAGGTCATCGGCTTTACTAGCCCTAGAATCCACTTCTTGACGTAGAGAAACACTACGGCATGGTATCGTTCCCGTGGATCTACTGGGTAGCGAAGGCCACTCCGTGTCTGTGCCACCCAGGGGCGACGAATGTGCGCCCTGTGCTCTCGGAGATCCTGAATTTGCTGTAGGCGCTGTTACCGTCCGCGATGCCGGCACAGGCAGAGGTTGTCAAGGCCCCAGCGCCCCACAATCCGGTTCACCTGAAGTCATTGGATGGTACTTCTTACGCGAGCGTTGTCTGTCTCGGCGAACAGATTGAGCAGCCTGTCTATGGGAAGACTTGTTTTTTGCCATTTTCCGGAGAATACGAACTTCCTGCTGCATCTTCGGGCAATCCTTCGACGTTGCTTCGTGAGGGCCAGGACAGTTGGGACATTTCAATGAAGGTGCATCACAGTCGGCGGTATTATGTTGCCCACCGCAACGCTGGCAGGTCACTTGATTTCTGCACACAGCGCTTACGTGCGAACCCTTAACGATGTGAATATAGGTACGTGGCCTGCTCGAAATGTTACTTGCGGGCGTAATAAATGCTGTCCGAGTGTCCACGCGGTTGTCGTGTACTGTTTCCTCGAGCGTGTACCGGACCGCGCTGTTTGGGCAGGAATGCGCCAATCGTGGAACAAGGTGTGACCCCCAGTTCGTAAGTCAAAACCCCCTTCTTTACCTGGTGTGTTATTTTCCTCAAGCGCTCCCTTAATGATGTGAATATAGGTACCTGGCCTGCTCGAAGTGTTACTTGCCCTCGTAATAAATGCTGTCCGAGTGTCCAAGTGGTTGTCGTCTATTTTTTTCCTCGAGCCTGAACCAGACCGCGGTTGATGGGCAGAAATGCGCCGACCAGGGGGCTAGATATGCCGAGGCAGTGCTTCGATGCCTTCCCCCCTATATCCCGACACGTTATAGCGTTACCAGAGGGTACAAAAAGTTTTATCGAGCTTGCAGCGGGGATCGCGGTGTACGGGCAGTCGTGCGCGGCGTGAGGTGTGCCAAGGCAGAGCGCCGATATCGCGACAAGTGAAAGCGTTACAAATCTCCGCCTTTGTCCTCACTGCATGCAATATATGCCTTTCTGAAATGTACAATCGGAACGTATTATTCTGAATGCAGTGCAGATGATCCCCTTAGCTTAAAGTAATAACGTAGCCGCGTGACATGCAGATGAAATGCTACAGCGCTACCAGAAGAAAAAAAATTTGACCGCCCTGAGATTCAAACCCGCAACCTTCTGAATATCGAGTCAGATATGCTACCGTGTCGCCACCGAGTCATGACGTAAGCTTCGAATCCGCATCTGTGTCCTTGCTGCTTGAAACATGTGCTTATCTGAAATGTTCAATCGGGACGCATTATATCTGAATGCAGTGCAGATGATGCCTTTAGCTTATCGCAATAATGTAGCCAAGTGAAATCCAGGCGAAGTATTTGTTGGGATCCCGGGGTCCCATGGCGGTGGCAAAAGTCACGTTTGCGCATGCGCGTCAGGGGGAGAGGGTAACTTTCCTCTCGCAGGGAGCGTAAGTGGGTAGCAAGCAGCCAAGACCATTCGGTGAGAACAGGCGGGCCCGTCGGCGCTCCCATAGTGCATAGCGTGGTTAACCAGTCGCGTTCGTGCCGCCAGTATTCCCCAGTTCGTAAGTCAAAACCCCCTTCTTTACCTGGTATATAATTTTCCTCCAGCGCTCCCTTAATGATGTGAATATAGGTACCTGGCCTGCTCGAAGTGTTACTTGCCCTCGTAATAAATGCTGTCCGAGTGTCCAAGTGGTTGTCGTCTATTTTTTTCCTCGAGCCTGAACCAGACCGCGGTTGATGGGCAGAAATGCGCCGACCACGGGGCTAGATATGCCGAGGCAGTGCTTCGATGCCTTCCCCCCTATATCCCGACACGTTATAGCGTTACCAGAGGGTACAAAGTTTTATCGAGCTTGCAGCGGGGATCGCGGTGTACGGGCAGTCGTGCGCGGCGTGAGGTGTGCCAAGGCAGAGCGCCGATATCGCGACAAGTGAAAGCGTTACAAATCTCCGCCTTTGTCCTCACTGCATGCAATATATGCCTTTCTGAAATGTAAAATCGGAACGTATTATTCTGAATGCAGTGCAGATGAACCCCTTAGCTTAAAGTAATAACGTAGCCGCGTGACATGCAGATGAAATGCTACAGCGTTACCAGAAGAAAAAAAATTTGACCGCCCTGAAATTCGAACCCGCAACCTTCAGATATCGAGTCAGATAGGCTACCGTGTCACCACGGAGTCATGACGTAAGCTTCGAATCCGCATCTGTGTCCTTGCTGCTTGAAACATGTGCTTATGTGAAATGTTCAATCGGGACGCATTATATCTGAATGCAGTGCAGATGATGCCTTTAGCTTATTGCAATAATGTAGTCAAGTGAAATCCAGACGAAGTATTTGTTGGGATCCCGGGGTCCCATGGCGGTGGCAAAAATCACGTCTGCGCATGCGCGTCAGGTGGGAGAGGGTAACTTAATCTCGCAGGGAGCGCAAGTGGGTAGCAAGCAGCCGAGACCATTCGGTGAACAGCAGTCGGTGAGAACAGGCGGGCCCGTCGCCGCTCCCATAGTGCATTGCGTGGTTAACCAGTCGCGTTCGTGCCGCGGCCGCCAGTATTCCCCAGTTCGTAAGTCGAAACCCCCCTCTATTTACGTAGTGCTTATATTCTCTTCGTGCGAACCCTAACGATGTGAATATAGGTACGTGGCCTACTCGAAATGTTACTTACAGGCGTAATAAATGCTGCCCGAGTGTCCACGCGGTTGTCGTGTACTGTTTCCTCGAGCGTGTACCGCACCGTGGTGTTTGGGCAAGAATGCGCCAATCACGGAACTAGGTGTGACCCCCAGTTCATAAGTCAAAACCCCCTTCTTTACCTGGTGTATTATTTTCCTCGAGCGCTCCCTTAATGATGTGAATATAGGTACCTGGCCTGCTCGAAGTGTTACTTGCCCTCGTAATAAATGCTGTCCGAGTGTCCAAGTGGTTGTCTATTTTTTCCTCGAGCCTGAACGAGACCGCGGTTGATGGGCAGAAATGCGGCGACCACGGGGCTAGATATGCCGAGGCAATGCTTCGATGCCTTCCCCCCTATATCCCGACACGTTATAGCGTTACCAGAGGGTACAAATAGTTTTAGCGAGCTTGCAGCGGGGATCGCGGTGTACGGGCAGTCGTGCGCGGAGTGAGGTGTGCGAAGGCAGAGCGCCGATATCGCGACAAGTGAAAGCGTTACAAATCTCCGCCTTTGTCCTCACTGCATGCAATATATGCCTTTCTGAAATGTACAATCGGAACGTATTATTCTGAATGCAGTGCAGATGAACCCCATAGCTTAAAGTAATAACGTAGCCGCGTGACATGCAGATGAAATGCTACAGCGTTACCAGAAGAAAAAAAATTTGACCGCCCTGAGATTCGAACCCGCAACCATCTGATATCGAGTCAGATATGCTACCGTGTCGCCACCGAGTCATGACGTAAGCTTCGAATCCGCATCTGTGTCCTTGCTGCATGAAGCATGCGCTTATGTGAAATGTTCAATCGGGACGCATTATATCTGAATGCAGTGCAGATGATGCCTTTAGCTTATCGCAATAATGTAGCCAAGTGAAATCCAGACGAAGTATTTGTTGGGATCCCGGGGTCCCATGGCGGTGGCAAAAATCACGTCTGCGCATGCGCGTCAGGGGGGAGAGGGTAACTTTCCTCTCGCAGGGAGCGCAAGTGGGTAGCAAGCAGCCGAGACCATTCGGTGAACAGCAGTCGGTGAGAACAGGCGGGCGCGTCGCCGCTCCCATAGTTGCATAGCGTGGTTAACCAGTCGCGTTCGTGCCGCGGCCGCCAGTATTCCCCAGTTCGTAAGTCGAAACCCCTCTATTTACGTAGTGCTTATATTTTCTTCGTGCGAGCCCTTAACGATGTGAATATAGGTACGTGGCCTACTCGAAATGTTACTTACAGGCGTAATAAATGCTGTCCGAGTGTCCACGCGGTTGTCGTGTACTGTTTCCTCGAGCGTGTACCGCACCGTGGTGCTTGGGCAGGAATGCGCCAATCGCGGAACTAGGTGCGACCCCCAGTTCGTAAGTCAAAACCCCCTTCTTTACCTGGTCAATTATTTTCCTCGAGCGCTCCCTCAATGATGTGAATATAGGTACCTGGCCTGCTCGAAGTGTTACTTGCCCTCGTAATAAATGCTGTCCGAGTGTCCAAGTGGTTGTCGTCTATTTTTTCCTCGAGCCTGAACCAGACCGCGGTTGATGGGCAGAAATGCGCCGACCACGGGGCTAGGTATGCCGAACAGAGCTTCGATGCCTTCCCCCCTATATCCCGACACGTTAAAGCGTTACCAGAGGGTACAAAAAGTTTTATCGAGCTTGCAGCGGGGATGGCGGTGTACGGGCAATCGTGCGCGGCGTGAGGTGTGCCAAGGCAGAGCGCCGATATCGCGACAAGTGAAAGCGTTACAAATCTCCGCCTTTGTCCTCACTGCATGCAATATATGCCTTTCTGAAATGTACAATCGGAACGTATTATTCTGAATGCAGTGCAGATGAACCCCTTAGCTTAAAGTAATAACGTAGCCGCGTGACATGCAGATGAAATGCTACAGCGTTACCAGAAGAAAAAAAAATTTGACCGCCCTGAGATTCGAACCCGCAACCTTCTGATATCGAGTCAGATATGCTACCGTGTCGCCACCGAGTCATGACGCAAGCTTCGAATCCACATCTGTGTCCTTGCTGCTTGAAACGTGTGCTTATCTGTAATGTTCAATCGGGACGCATTATATCTGAATGCAGTGCAGATGATGCCTTTAGCTTATTGCAATAATGTAGTCAAGTGAAATCCAGACGAAGTATTTGTTGGGATCCCGGGGTCCCATGGCGGTGGCAAAAGTCACGTCAGCGCATGCGCGTCAGGGGGGAGAGGGTAACTTTCCTCTCGCAGGGAGCGCAAGTGGGTAGCAAGCAGCCGAGACCATTCGGTGAACAGCAGTCGGTGAGAACAGGCGGGCCCGTCGCCGCTCCCATAGTGCATAGCGTGGTTAACCAGTGCGCGTTCGTGCCGCGGCCGCCAGTATTCCCCAGTTCGTAAGTCGAAACCCCTCTATTTACGTAGTGCTTATATTTTCTTCGTGCGAACCCTTAACGATGTGAATATAGGTACGTGGCCTACTCGAAATGTTACTTACAGGCGTAATAAATGATGTCCGAGTGTCCACGCGGTTGTCGTGTACTGTTTCCTCGAGCGTGTACCGCACCGTGGTGTTTGGGCAGGAATGCGCCAATCGCGGAACTAGGTGTGACCCCCAGTTCGTAAGTCAAAACCCCCTTCTTTACCTGGTGTATAATTTTCCTCGAGCGCTCCCTAAATGATGTGAATATAGGTACCTGGCCTGCTCGAAGTGTTACTTGCCCTCGTAATAAATGCTGTCCGAGTGTGCAAGTGGTTGTCGTCTATTTTTTCCTCGAGCCTGAACCAGACCGCGGTTGATGGGCAGAAATGCGCCGACCAAGGGCCTAGATATGCCGAGGCAATGCTTCGATGCCTTCCCCCCTATAAGCTGACACGTTATAGCGTTACCAGAGGGTACAAAAAGTTTTAGCGAGCTTGCAGCGGGGATCGCGGTCTACGGGCAGTCGTGCGCGGCGTGAGGTGTGCCAAGGCAGAGCGCCGATATCGCGACAAGTGAAAGCGTTACAAATCTTCGCCTTTGTCCTCACTGCTTGCAATATATGCCTTTCTGAAATGTACAATCGGAACGTATTATTCTGAATGCAGTGCAGATGAACCCCTTAGCTTAAAGTAATAACGTAGCCGCGTGACATGCAGATGAAATGCTACAGCGTTACCAGAAGAAAAAAAATTTGACCGCCCTGAGATTCGAACCCGCAACCTTTTGATATCGAGTCAGATATGCTACCGTGTCGCCACCGAGTCATGACGTAAGCCTCGAATCCGCATCTGTGTCCTTGCTGCTTGAAACATGTGCTTATCTGAAATGTTCAATCGGGACGCATTATATCTGAATGCAGTGCAGATGATGCCTTTAGCTTATCGCAATAATGTAGCCAACTGAAATCCAGACGAAGGGTTTGTTAGGATCCCAGGGTCCCATGGCGGTGGCAAAAGTCACGTCTGCGCATGCGCGTCAGGGGGGAGAGGGTAACTTTCCTCCCGCAGGGAGCGCAAGTGGGTAGCAAGCAGCCGAGACCATTCGGTGAGAACAGGCGGGCCCGTCGGCGCTCCCATAGTGCATAGCGTGGTTCACCAGTCGCGTTCGTGCCGCGGCCGCCAGTATTCCCCAGTTCGTAAGTCGAAACCCCTCTATTTACGTAGTGCTTATATTTTCTTCGTGCGAGAGAGAGAGATAATTTATTTGAAGGAAGGCAGAGAGGTCGGCCTGAGCTAGCATGCTCTAGCCTGCTACTCTGCACAGGGGGAGGGGGGAACGGGGACATAAAGGCTGGATGAGGGGTGATGATGACATTGAAGAAGGATGTACAATGGTAAAGGCAACTTCAGCATCCTCATGGCTATCAACAAAGTCCAAAAAGGTCCTTCAAAAGTGTCATCAACCTTCCAGAGCATGGATCGACGGAGTCACGAATACAATTTAAAGTTCACAAAAACTCGCCGCGAAGAAGCTTGTGTATGGGCTTCTCCTGCGTGAGCAGCACAGGTGCCAAGCAAGGTAATTAAATAATGTAAAGAGCAGCGATCAGCTGCTCCAGTACGGCGAGGACATGCACGGCGCTTTTAGCGGCCGGTGTCTGGAGACCACAGAGAATCACGCGCATTGATTCTAGCAGGCGTTTCAGCATTTTTTCAACACTTTCTTTGTCATTCTTTTCAGCTCCTTGCTTGCCTGTAAGGTCATCGGCTTTACTAGCCCTAGAATCCACTTCTTGACGTAGAGAAACACTACGGCATGGTATCGTTCCCGTGGATCTACTGGGTAGCGAAGGCCACTCCGTGTCTGTGCCACCCAGGGGCGACGAATGTGCGCCCTGTGCTCTCGGAGATCCTGAATTTGCTGTAGGCGCTGTTACCGTCCGCGATGCCGGCACAGGCAGAGGTTGTCAAGGCCCCAGCGCCCCACAATCCGGTTCACCTGAAGTCATTGGATGGTACTTCTTACGCGAGCGTTGTCTGTCTCGGCGAACAGATTGAGCAGCCTGTCTATGGGAAGACTTGTTTTTTGCCATTTTCCGGAGAATACGAACTTCCTGCTGCATCTTCGGGCAATCCTTCGACGTTGCTTCGTGAGGGCCAGGACAGTTGGGACATTTCAATGAAGGTGCATCACAGTCGGCGGTATTATGTTGCCCACCGCAACGCTGGCAGGTCACTTGATTTCTGCACACAGCGCTTACGTGCGAACCCTTCTTCGTGCGAACCCTTAACGATGTGAATATAGGTACGTGGCCTGCTCGAAATGTTACTTGCGGGCGTAATAAATGCTGTCCGAGTGTCCACGCGGTTGTCGTGTACTGTTTCCTCGAGCGTGTACCGGACCGCGCTGTTTGGGCAGGAATGCGCCAATCGTGGAACAAGGTGTGACCCCCAGTTCGTAAGTCAAAACCCCCTTCTTTACCTGGTGTGTTATTTTCCTCAAGCGCTCCCTTAATGATGTGAATATAGGTACCTGGCCTGCTCGAAGTGTTACTTGCCCTCGTAATAAATGCTGTCCGAGTGTCCAAGTGGTTGTCGTCTATTTTTTTCCTCGAGCCTGAACCAGACCGCGGTTGATGGGCAGAAATGCGCCGACCAGGGGGCTAGATATGCCGAGGCAGTGCTTCGATGCCTTCCCCCCTATATCCCGACACGTTATAGCGTTACCAGAGGGTACAAAAAGTTTTATCGAGCTTGCAGCGGGGATCGCGGTGTACGGGCAGTCGTGCGCGGCGTGAGGTGTGCCAAGGCAGAGCGCCGATATCGCGACAAGTGAAAGCGTTACAAATCTCCGCCTTTGTCCTCACTGCATGCAATATATGCCTTTCTGAAATGTACAATCGGAACGTATTATTCTGAATGCAGTGCAGATGATCCCCTTAGCTTAAAGTAATAACGTAGCCGCGTGACATGCAGATGAAATGCTACAGCGCTACCAGAAGAAAAAAAATTTGACCGCCCTGAGATTCAAACCCGCAACCTTCTGAATATCGAGTCAGATATGCTACCGTGTCGCCACCGAGTCATGACGTAAGCTTCGAATCCGCATCTGTGTCCTTGCTGCTTGAAACATGTGCTTATCTGAAATGTTCAATCGGGACGCATTATATCTGAATGCAGTGCAGATGATGCCTTTAGCTTATCGCAATAATGTAGCCAAGTGAAATCCAGGCGAAGTATTTGTTGGGATCCCGGGGTCCCATGGCGGTGGCAAAAGTCACGTTTGCGCATGCGCGTCAGGGGGGAGAGGGTAACTTTCCTCTCGCAGGGAGCGTAAGTGGGTAGCAAGCAGCCAAGACCATTCGGTGAGAACAGGCGGGCCCGTCGGCGCTCCCATAGTGCATAGCGTGGTTAACCAGTCGCGTTCGTGCCGCCAGTATTCCCCAGTTCGTAAGTCAAAACCCCCTTCTTTACCTGGTATATAATTTTCCTCCAGCGCTCCCTTAATGATGTGAATATAGGTACCTGGCCTGCTCGAAGTGTTACTTGCCCTCGTAATAAATGCTGTCCGAGTGTCCAAGTGGTTGTCGTCTATTTTTTTCCTCGAGCCTGAACCAGACCGCGGTTGATGGGCAGAAATGCGCCGACCACGGGGCTAGATATGCCGAGGCAGTGCTTCGATGCCTTCCCCCCTATATCCCGACACGTTATAGCGTTACCAGAGGGTACAAAGTTTTATCGAGCTTGCAGCGGGGATCGCGGTGTACGGGCAGTCGTGCGCGGCGTGAGGTGTGCCAAGGCAGAGCGCCGATATCGCGACAAGTGAAAGCGTTACAAATCTCCGCCTTTGTCCTCACTGCATGCAATATATGCCTTTCTGAAATGTACAATCGGAACGTATTATTCTGAATGCAGTGCAGATGAACCCCATAGCTTAAAGTAATAACGTAGCCGCGTGACATGCAGATGAAATGCTACAGCGTTACCAGAAGAAAAAAAATTTGACCGCCCTGAGATTCGAACCCGCAACCATCTGATATCGAGTCAGATATGCTACCGTGTCGCCACCGAGTCATGACGTAAGCTTCGAATCCGCATCTGTGTCCTTGCTGCATGAAGCATGCGCTTATGTGAAATGTTCAATCGGGACGCATTATATCTGAATGCAGTGCAGATGATGCCTTTAGCTTATTGCAATAATGTAGTCAAGTGAAATCCAGACGAAGTATTTGTTGGGATCCCGGGGTCCCATGGCGGTGGCAAAAATCACGTCTGCGCATGCGCGTCAGGGGGGAGAGGGTAACTTATCTCTCGCAGGGAGCGCAAGTGGGTAGCAAGCAGCCGAGACCATTCGGTGAACAGCAGTCGGTGAGAACAGGCGGGCCCGTCGCCGCTCCCATAGTGCATTGCGTGGTTAACCAGTCGCGTTCGTGCCGCGGCCGCCAGTATTCCCCAGTTCGTAAGTCGAAACCCCCCTCTATTTACGTAGTGCTTATATTCTCTTCGTGCGAACCCTAACGATGTGAATATAGGTACGTGGCCTACTCGAAATGTTACTTACAGGCGTAATAAATGCTGCCCGAGTGTCCACGCGGTTGTCGTGTACTGTTTCCTCGAGCGTGTACCGCACCGTGGTGTTTGGGCAAGAATGCGCCAATCACGGAACTAGGTGCGACCCCCAGTTCATAAGTCAAAACCCCCTTCTTTACCTGGTGTATTATTTTCCTCGAGCGCTCCCTTAATGATGTGAATATAGGTACCTGGCCTGCTCGAAGTGTTACTTGCCCTCGTAATAAATGCTGTCCGAGTGTCCAAGTGGTTGTCTATTTTTTCCTCGAGCCTGAACGAGACCGCGGTTGATGGGCAGAAATGCGGCGACCACGGGGCTAGATATGCCGAGGCAATGCTTCGATGCCTTCCCCCCTATATCCCGACACGTTATAGCGTTACCAGAGGGTACAAAAATTTTAGCGAGCTTGCAGCGGGGATCGCGGTGTACGGGCAGTCGTGCGCGGAGTGAGGTGTGCGAAGGCAGAGCGCCGATATCGCGACAAGTGAAAGCGTTACAAATCTCCGCCTTTGTCCTCACTGCATGCAATATATGCCTTTCTGAAATGTACAATCGGAACGTATTATTCTGAATGCAGTGCAGATGAACCCCATAGCTTAAAGTAATAACGTAGCCGCGTGACATGCAGATGAAATGCTACAGCGTTACCAGAAGAAAAAAAATTTGACCGCCCTGAGATTCGAACCCGCAACCATCTGATATCGAGTCAGATATGCTACCGTGTCGCCACCGAGTCATGACGTAAGCTTCGAATCCGCATCTGTGTCCTTGCTGCATGAAGCATGCGCTTATGTGAAATGTTCAATCGGGACGCATTATATCTGAATGCAGTGCAGATGATGCCTTTAGCTTATCGCAATAATGTAGCCAAGTGAAATCCAGACGAAGTATTTGTTGGGATCCCGGGGTCCCATGGCGGTGGCAAAAATCACGTCTGCGCATGCGCGTCAGGGGGGAGAGGGTAACTTTCCTCTCGCAGGGAGCGCAAGTGGGTAGCAAGCAGCCGAGACCATTCGGTGAACAGCAGTCGGTGAGAACAGGCGGGCGCGTCGCCGCTCCCATAGTTGCATAGCGTGGTTAACCAGTCGCGTTCGTGCCGCGGCCGCCAGTATTCCCCAGTTCGTAAGTCGAAACCCCTCTATTTACGTAGTGCTTATATTTTCTTCGTGCGAGCCCTTAACGATGTGAATATAGGTACGTGGCCTACTCGAAATGTTACTTACAGGCGTAATAAATGCTGTCCGAGTGTCCACGCGGTTGTCGTGTACTGTTTCCTCGAGCGTGTACCGCACCGTGGTGCTTGGGCAGGAATGCGCCAATCGCGGAACTAGGTGCGACCCCCAGTTCGTAAGTCAAAACCCCCTTCTTTACCTGGTCAATTATTTTCCTCGAGCGCTCCCTCAATGATGTGAATATAGGTACCTGGCCTGCTCGAAGTGTTACTTGCCCTCGTAATAAATGCTGTCCGAGTGTCCAAGTGGTTGTCGTCTATTTTTTCCTCGAGCCTGAACCAGACCGCGGTTGATGGGCAGAAATGCGCCGACCACGGGGCTAGGTATGCCGAACAGAGCTTCGATGCCTTCCCCCCTATATCCCGACACGTTAAAGCGTTACCAGAGGGTACAAAAAGTTTTATCGAGCTTGCAGCGGGGATGGCGGTGTACGGGCAATCGTGCGCGGCGTGAGGTGTGCCAAGGCAGAGCGCCGATATCGCGACAAGTGAAAGCGTTACAAATCTCCGCCTTTGTCCTCACTGCATGCAATATATGCCTTTCTGAAATGTAAAATCGGAACGTATTATTCTGAATGCAGTGCAGATGAACCCCTTAGCTTAAAGTAATAACGTAGCCGCGTGACATGCAGATGAAATGCTACAGCGTTACCAGAAGAAAAAAAAATTTGACCGCCCTGAGATTCGAACCCGCAACCTTCTGATATCGAGTCAGATATGCTACCGTGTCGCCACCGAGTCATGACGTAAGCTTCGAATCCACATCTGTGTCCTTGCTGCTTGAAACGTGTGCTTATCTGTAATGTTCAATCGGGACGCATTATATCTGAATGCAGTGCAGATGATGCCTTTAGCTTATTGCAATAATGTAGTCAAGTGAAATCCAGACGAAGTATTTGTTGGGATCCCGGGGTCCCATGGCGGTGGCAAAAGTCACGTCAGCGCATGCGCGTCAGGGGGGAGAGGGTAACTTTCCTCTCGCAGGGAGCGCAAGTGGGTAGCAAGCAGCCGAGACCATTCGGTGAACAGCAGTCGGTGAGAACAGGCGGGCCCGTCGCCGCTCCCATAGTGCATAGCGTGGTTAACCAGTGCGCGTTCGTGCCGCGGCCGCCAGTATTCCCCAGTTCGTAAGTCGAAACCCCTCTATTTACGTAGTGCTTATATTTTCTTCGTGCGAACCCTTAACGATGTGAATATAGGTACGTGGCCTACTCGAAATGTTACTTACAGGCGTAATAAATGATGTCCGAGTGTCCACGCGGTTGTCGTGTACTGTTTCCTCGAGCGTGTACCGCACCGTGGTGTTTGGGCAGGAATGCGCCAATCGCGGAACTAGGTGTGACCCCCAGTTCGTAAGTCAAAACCCCCTTCTTTACCTGGTGTATAATTTTCCTCGAGCGCTCCCTAAATGATGTGAATATAGGTACCTGGCCTGCTCGAAGTGTTACTTGCCCTCGTAATAAATGCTGTCCGAGTGTGCAAGTGGTTGTCGTCTATTTTTTCCTCGAGCCTGAACCAGACCGCGGTTGATGGGCAGAAATGCGCCGACCAAGGGGCTAGATATGCCGAGGCAATGCTTCGATGCCTTCCCCCCTATAAGCTGACACGTTATAGCGTTACCAGAGGGTACAAAAAGTTTTAGCGAGCTTGCAGCGGGGATCGCGGTCTACGGGCAGTCGTGCGCGGCGTGAGGTGTGCCAAGGCAGAGCGCCGATATCGCGACAAGTGAAAGCGTTACAAATCTTCGCCTTTGTCCTCACTGCTTGCAATATATGCCTTTCTGAAATGTACAATCGGAACGTATTATTCTGAATGCAGTGCAGATGAACCCCTTAGCTTAAAGTAATAACGTAGCCGCGTGACATGCAGATGAAATGCTACAGCGTTACCAGAAGAAAAAAAATTTGACCGCCCTGAGATTCGAACCCGCAACCTTTTGATATCGAGTCAGATATGCTACCGTGTCGCCACCGAGTTTTTTTTTTCTTTATTGCCGTCTTCGACACACAAAATCAAGGTTTACAATATGATAAAACGTGCCAACCACACTTTGGCTAGCACAGTACTAAAATCTTTTCATTGACACCAGTTCATCGAGTACAGACATCCATTGTGGTGGATCAGGCAGTACTTTGTACGCGTCTCTCACGTAAACAACACTCTCAATGAAGTGTTCTCGCACCGGTATCACAACGATGTCTGCATGTTGAAATTGCATACGAGTTTTCCACATCGCGTGGAGGCCCAGGACCATAATGAGGTCATACGGTACTTCCTCTGAGGAATCTACTGGCAAGAAGCGTATTCCATACGGGTCCAGAGGTAACTGTTTCTTCAGCGTTCTCTGCAGGACGTCCCAGTGAAAGATCGGGTCCCAGCAATCAAGGAAAACATGTTCTATTGTTTCAGGTTTTTTACATAAAAAGCAGTCAGTTGTCCAGGGGATGAAAATACCCTTGCTCTGAAGCCAGGTCTTAACGGGAAGTGTGTTTGTATGTAATTTGAAAAAGAAAGACTTAGTCGATGGCCGTACTGGCATTTTCTTGACTCTCTTTAAAACGTCCTGTCCGGGGCCTCCACGGTGTGGCGAACGGTACAAAGGTACAGGTAGCATCGTGTCCACAAGATCTCTGTACAATTTGTTTTTTCTAACAGTGGACAGATACTGCTGCGAAAAACGCACATTCAACATCCTATACGCCAGCACCACTTCACGCAGGTACCCAGTCACGGTTCCCGGCATGTTCTGAGCCGACGAAACAACAAATCCCGGGAGAAGTCTACTCAGCCGTACTTGAATTAGCGTTCGAAGAAATAGATCATTTTGATCCCGCAGAAACACAAAGCGTGACACAATTTGTCGCAAAAACAAGTGAACCAGACCAAGCCCACCTTTCTTGACCGGGAAAAACAAATTTGTTCGACTCGTCCTCTCCCAGGTAGAGGCCCAAATGAAAGTGGCGAAAATGCGGTGAATTTTTTGTACGCTTACCCGCGCAGCACACAACACATTCATAACATACCATATCTTGGAAACTAAAAAAAGGTTGCAAACGGTGGCTCTAGAAAACATTGACAATTGCTTGCCTCTCCAACCGTCAGCCTTTTCCTTTGCTCTCGAAACTTGGTCGAGCCAGTACGGTTCGGGCTCACGGTAGTTTCCGAGAGGTACCCCCAGGTACTGTGTAGGTAACCTTGACCAATTCAATCGAGAAAAGGTCTCCGGCGTGTCTTCCCAACTCCCATGCCAGAAGCCATAACTTTTATCCCAGTTTATCTGGGCTCCAGTTGAATCGCAAAACTTTTCGACTATAGCAGTTGCCTCTTTAATGCTCGCTTTATCTTTGCAGAAAATAGCGATGTCGTCTGCATACGCCAATATTTTAACATGTGCCGCCTGTAGTCGATAGCCTGCTATGCGTTCGTTGTTTTTAATGGCCAAACAGAGTGGCTCGAGATAAGCAGCAAAAGAAGGGGCGAAAGCGGGCATCCTTGACGCACCGACGAGAGCACACGAAAGCTATCGGTGAGCTCCCCATTAACAATAATTCGCGTTGAGCACTCTTTGTAAGCCATCGTGACACCTTCCGTTATCACACTGCCAACATTTGTATGTTCAAGTATGCCTAGCAGAGCCTTGTGCGAGACGAGGTCGAAGGCTTTTGCCAAATCGATCTGCATCATCGCGACGTAATCGCCAATCGCATCGCAACACTCTAGCACACTTCGAGCCACGTGTACATTTGTGGTAATACTGCGGCCTTTAATGCCACAAGTCTGGTGCGGCCCTACCAATGTTTTGATGACACTTTGCAGTCGTTTTGCTAATACTTTCGTGAATATTTTATAGTCAACGTTGGCTAGAGTTATCGGGCGATATGAGCCAGGCAACAAGCGTTTCTTTTCATCATCACTCTTCGGGATTAGTACGATATGCGATGTTGTGAAAGACAAGGGCAATCTTTTTCGGTCGTACGCTTCGCTAATCACTAGTTGGAGGACATGAACCAGCGCAGGCTTAAAAGTTTTATAGAAAGTGGCCCCTAAGCCATCAGGCCCAGGTGCTTTACCGGGGGCCAACTCGTCTATTGCGCACTCTATCTCACTCAGGGTACTGGGATGTTCAAGCCGTGTCTTAACTTCTTTATCTAGCCTAGGCATCAATGAAAGGAATTCCATCTCGTAGCCTTCTTTAGGTTCACGTGGTTGACTCAAGAAGGCTTTGAAGTGATCGGCGATCCCTTGCTTGATGTCGTTTTGGTCGGACGTGATATCATTGCCTTTAGCTATCTGGCGGATTTCCTTCCGACACGCGTACCTTTTCTCGTCTGAGAGGGCTCGTTTTGTTGGCGCTTCTCCCGCCCACAGCTTCTCAGACCTTGATCGCACAACGGCCGCTTTGTACTTCTCAGCATCTATCCTTTCGAGTTCGGTTTTTACTTCCTTTATTTCCTTAGTATACGCACCAGGCTGGACACTTTCCATGCTGATGAAAATTGCAGTTGGTGGCGAAGGTTTGTTTCTGCCTGTTTCAGGTTATGCCGAAGTACACTGCTTCTTTCAATAGCCATAGTTTTAACTTTCTGTTTAAATTCTTCCCATTTAATGGCGAAGCTTTCTAGTTGGACTGAACTCAGGCTTTCTAGTTCCTTCGCAACAGCATCAACGAAACCATCGTCACCCAACAACTGCACGTTCAATTTCCAGAGGTCCCAATTAAAGGTGTGTTTGATCTGTCTTTTCCCAAAGGTGGCAGTTACTAAGCAGTGATCGCTATAAGCAATGGGTTGCACATCATATTCACTACACAAAGGCACCAATTCGGCTGACACATATAATCTATCTAGCCGAGCGTGGCTATCACGCTGGAAGTGGGTAAACTGCGGGTGAGTTCCGCTGGCGAAGACACTGCCGACATCTTCCAAGTCATAATCGTGCACCACCTCATTTAGCAATTCAGCACTCTTGTCGCGAACGTGTGAACATTTTGCGCGATCGTCGGCAGTGCACACACAGTTAAAATCGCCCAGCAGTATTACCACCTTCTGACAGTTTACGTACGTTTCAAGACGCTCAAAGAAGGATCGCCGGTCTGTTTCGATATTCGGTGCGTAGACACAAATGACACGGAAATCCTTATCGCAAAAAGAAAAATCAGCCACTGAAAGGCGCCCAGTTTCACACGAAAACACTGATTGCACACAAATACCAAAGTTTCTTCGAATGAATATAGCGCAACCACCTGATCCACCAACAGCGTGAGAAACACACACATCAAAGTGAGTACGAAAATTGGACACCATTCTGTCGGTTAGCTCTTGGCTCTCTATTTTGGTCTCTTGGATTCCCACAAGATGCAAGTCATTATCTAAGAGTAGACGACTTAGCTGACATTGTCGCCTTCTTGCGCTGAGCCCTCGTACATTTAAAGTGGCTACACGTAGCGTTCCTTCAATATTGGCCGCCATGACTAAACGGCAGAAGAGTGCCCATCAGTTACCCAAGGACGCGTGTTCATAATGATGCGCCTATAACCGCGTCGAGAGCCACAAAAGCAAACACAACTCGACCTCTCTAAGAAACACTCAAATGCAACTTGAGCCCCCGTTCCTGACACGTATCTAAAAAGGATAGTGCTCAGGATGACGGCCATTGCACTCACCAACCCCCCTACCCGCCTAAGCTGTAGACAGTGCAAAATTACGGAGGCGGTTTACCCGCCTGCCGTGGATCGTCCGTAATGTTCGGCCGCAGCTTCAGGGTTGGTCGCCTCATACCTGGCGTTTTCGGCGGTGGCTCGTCTCCGCCATTGCTGTCTTGTAGCGTAGCCAGGCTATTGGCCTGGTCGTGTGGTCGTTTCCCCGCCTGCAAGTTAGCGAGCCCGGTATGGGTGTCCATGCCCTCAGGATCAGGGGGGGTGGAGGTCGCTCCCGGTTCAGGTAGGCTCTTTACCTCAGCGTTCGTCACAGCTACACTGTCCTCTGCCTTCTCTTGATGAGTGGCGACGGCCTCATCGACGTGTTGCCCCTGTTTCTCGAGTCGTGCCTCCGTCTTTGCCGCCTCGCCAGCTGCTTCCTTAGCCGTGGACGATGTGTCTTCCATGTCCGCCTCATCCATGAGTAGGGCGCAGTTGTCGTCGTTGCTCACGGGTCCGGTCACGCTAGCGTACGTCCGCTCGCACTGACTCTCTTCGTGACCGAAGCGTCGGCACGCACCACACCGCGGTATGCGGCAGTCGCGACGAATATGGCCCGTTCCGCGGCAGCGCAGGCAGAGTGGGGCCCTGCCCGGCACAACCACGAGAGCCAGCTCGCCGGAGACGCTCACCTGATGTGGCAGGTCGACCAGCGTTACGCCCGGCTTCAACTTCAGCGTAACCAGTCTTGTAGTCGAGTTCTTATCCGCCACGCCATGAACACGCCACCGCTCGCGGGCGACGTCCGTGACCTTTCCGAACGGCGCAAAGGCAAGACGCACGTCCTCGTCGGGAACGGTGTGCAGCAGCCAATGCACTTTCAAGCGCACATCCTGGTTGGCGGGGTCAATGACGAGGCATCGGCCCTTTTTGACCTGCAGCTCACCAACGCTGACGATCTTCTTCACCGCTTCGTCGTCCCTGAAGGTCACGGCCCAAACATGGCTCATACGGTAGGCCCCGAGAGCCACCACTTCCGGCAGGAGCGATAACGGGGCGAGCGCATCGCGGAAATCTTCCACCCGGTATGGGCGGGCCCTGATATCACAATGTAAAAAAACGGTGTTCACAACAAAACGCCCTGTTGGCAAACTCGGCAAAACAACTTGGTACTCGTTGTCCGCAACGACACTCCTGTTACCGCGGCCGCTCTGGGCCGCTGAAGCCGCTCCTACGGAGCCCGTCATCATGCGTCCGTCACGCTCGGTGGCCGGAAGCAGAATGTGTCGCCACCGAGTCATGACGTAAGCTTCGAATCCACATCTGTGTCCTTGCTGCTTGAAACGTGTGCTTATCTGTAATGTTCAATCGGGACGCATTATATCTGAATGCAGTGCAGATGATGCCTTTAGCTTATCGCAATAATGTAGCCAAGTGAAATCCAGACGAAGGGTTTGTTAGGATCCCCGGGTCTCATGGCGGTGGCAAAAGTCACGTCTGCGCATGCGCGTCAGGGGGGGAGAGGGTAACTTTCCTCTCGCAGGGAGCGCAAGTGGGTAGCAAGCAGCCGAGACCATTCGGTGAACAGCAATCGGTGAGAACAGGCGGGCCCGTCTCCGCTCCCATAGTGCATAGCGTGGTTCACCAGTCGCGTTCGTGCCGCGGCCGCCAGTATTCCCCAGTTCGTAAGTCGAAACCCCTCTATTTACGTAGTGCTTATATTTTCTTCGTGCGAACCCTTAACGATGTGAATATAGGTACGTGGCCTGCTCGAAATGTTACTTACAGGCGTAATAAATGCTGTCCGAGTGTCCACGCGGTTGTCGTGTACTGTTTCCTCGAGCGTGTACCGCACCGTGGTGTTTGGGCAGGAATGCGCCAATCGCGGAACTAGGTGTGACCCCCAGTTCGTAAGTCAAAACCCCCTTCTTTACCTGGTGTATAATTTTCCTCGAGCGCTCCCTAAATGATGTGAATATAGGTACCTGGCCTGCTCGAAGTGTTACTTGCCCTCGTAATAAATGCTGTCCGAGTGTGCAAGTGGTTGTCGTCTATTTTTTCCTCGAGCCTGAACCAGACCGCGGTTGATGGGCAGAAATTCACCGACCAAGGGGCTAGGTATGCCGAGGCAGTGCTTCGATGCCTTCCCCCCTATATCCCGACACGTTATAGCGTTACCAGAGGGTACAAAAAGTTTTATCGAGCTTGCAGCGGGGATCGCGGTGTACGGGCAGTCGTGCGCGGCGTGAGGTGTGCCAAGGCAGAGCGCCGATATCGCGACAAGTGAAAGCGTTACAAATCTCCGCCTTTGTCCTCACTGCATGCAATATATGCCTTTCTGAAATGTACAATCGGAACGTATTATTCTGAATGCAGTGCAGATGATCCCCTTAGCTTAAAGTAATAACGTAGCCGCGTGACATGCAGATGAAATGCTACAGCGCTACCAGAAGAAAAAAAATTTGACCGCCCTGAGATTCAAACCCGCAACCTTCTGAATATCGAGTCAGATATGCTACCGTGTCGCCACCGAGTCATGACGTAAGCTTCGAATCCGCGTCTGTGTCCTTGCTGCTTGAAACATGTGCTTATCTGAAATGTTCAATCGGGACGCATTATATCTGAATGCAGTGCAGATGATGCCTTTAGCTTATCGCAATAATGTAGCCAAGTGAAATCCAGGCGAAGTATTTGTTGGGATCCCGGGGTCCCATGGCGGTGGCAAAAGTCACGTTTGCGCATGCGCGTCAGGGGGGAGAGGGTAACTTTCCTCTCGCAGGGAGCGTAAGTGTGTAGCAAGCAGCCAAGACCATTCGGTGAGAACAGGCGGGCCCGTCGGCGCTCCCATAGTGCATAGCGTGGTTAACCAGTCGCGTTCGTGCCGCCAGTATTCCCCAGTTCGTAAGTCAAAACCCCCTTCTTTACCTGGTGTATAATTTTCCTCGAGCGCTCCCTAAATGATGTGAATATAGGTACCTGGCCTGCTCGAAGTGTTACTTGCCCTCGTAATAAATGCTGTCCGAGTGTGCAAGTGGTTGTCGTCTATTTTTTCCTCGAGCCTGAACCAGACCGCGGTTGATGGGCAGAAATGCGCCGACCAAGGGGCTAGATATGCCGAGGCAATGCTTCGATGCCTTCCCCCCTATAAGCTGACACGTTATAGCGTTACCAGAGGGTACAAAAAGTTTTAGCGAGCTTGCAGCGGGGATCGCGGTCTACGGGCAGTCGTGCGCGGCGTGAGGTGTGCCAAGGCAGAGCGCCGATATCGCGACAAGTGAAAGCGTTACAAATCTTCGCCTTTGTCCTCACTGCTTGCAATATATGCCTTTCTGAAATGTACAATCGGAACGTATTATTCTGAATGCAGTGCAGATGAACCCCTTAGCTTAAAGTAATAACGTAGCCGCGTGACATGCAGATGAAATGCTACAGCGTTACCAGAAGAAAAAAAATTTGACCGCCCTGAGATTCGAACCCGCAACCTTTTGATATCGAGTCAGATATGCTACCGTGTCGCCACCGAGTTTTTTTTTTTCTTTATTGCCGTCTTCGACACACAAAATCAAGGTTTACAATATGATAAAACGTGCCAACCACACTTTGGCTAGCACAGTACTAAAATCTTTTCATTGACACCAGTTCATCGAGTACAGACATCCATTGTGGTGGATCAGGCAGTACTTTGTACGCGTCTCTCACGTAAACAACACTCTCAATGAAGTGTTCTCGCACCGGTATCACAACGATGTCTGCATGTTCAAATTGCATACGAGTTTTCCACATCGCGTGGAGGCCCAGGACCATAATGAGGTCATACGGTACTTCCTCTGAGGAATCTACTGGCAAGAAGCGTATTCCATACGGGTCCAGAGGTAACTGTTTCTTCAGCGTTCTCTGCAGGACGTCCCAGTGAAAGATCGGGTCCCAGCAATCAAGGAAAACATGTTCTATTGTTTCAGGTTTTTTACATAAAAAGCAGTCAGTTGTCCAGGGGATGAAAATACCCTTGCTCTGAAGCCAGGTCTTAACGGGAAGTGTGTTTGTATGTAATTTGAAAAAGAAAGACTTAGTCGATGGCCGTACTGGCATTTTCTTGACTCTCTTTAAAACGTCCTGTCCGGGGCCTCCACGGTGTGGCGAACGGTACAAAGGTACAGGTAGCATCGTGTCCACAAGATCTCTGTACAATTTGTTTTTTCTAACAGTGGACAGATACTGCTGCGAAAAACGCACATTCAACATCCTATACGCCAGCACCACTTCACGCAGGTACCCAGTCACGGTTCCCGGCATGTTCTGAGCCGACGAAACAACAAATCCCGGGAGAAGTCTACTCAGCCGTACTTGAATTAGCGTTCGAAGAAATAGATCATTTTGATCCCGCAGAAACACAAAGCGTGACACAATTTGTCGCAAAAACAAGTGAACCAGACCAAGCCCACCTTTCTTGACCGGGAAAAACAAATTTGTTCGACTCGTCCTCTCCCAGGTAGAGGCCCAAATGAAAGTGGCGAAAATGCGGTGAATTTTTTGTACGCTTACCCGCGCAGCACACAACACATTCATAACATACCATATCTTGGAAACTAAAAAAAGGTTGCAAAGGTGGCTCTAGAAAACATTGACAATTGCTTGCCTCTCCAACCGTCAGCCTTTTCCTTTGCTCTCGAAACTTGGTCGAGCCAGTACGGTTCGGGCTCACGGTAGTTTCCGAGAGGTACCCCCAGGTACTGTGTAGGTAACCTTGACCAATTCAATCGAGAAAAGGTCTCCGGCGTGTCTTCCCAACTCCCATGCCAGAAGCCATAACATTTATCCCAGTTTATCTGGGCTCCAGTTGAATCGCAAAACTTTTCGACTATAGCAGTTGCCTCTTTAATGCTCGCTTTATCTTTGCAGAAAATAGCGATGTCGTCTGCATACGCCAATATTTTAACATGTGCCGCCTGTAGTCGATAGCCTGCTATGCGTTCGTTGTTTTTAATGGCCAAACAGAGTGGCTCGAGATAAGCAGCAAAAGAAGGGGCGAAAGCGGGCATCCTTGACGCACCGACGAGAGCACACGAAAGCTATCGGTGAGCTCCCCATTAACAATAATTCGCGTTGAGCACTCTTTGTAAGCCATCGTGACACCTTCCGTTATCACACTGCCAACATTTGTATGTTCAAGTATGCCTAGCAGAGCCTTGTGCGAGACGAGGTCGAAGGCTTTTGCCAAATCGATCTGCATCATCGCGACGTAATCGCCAATCGCATCGCAACACTCTAGCACACTTCGAGCCACGTGTACATTTGTGGTAATACTGCGGCCTTTAATGCCACAAGTCTGGTGCGGCCCTACCAATGTTTTGATGACACTTTGCAGTCGTTTTGCTAATACTTTCGTGAATATTTTATAGTCAACGTTGGCTAGAGTTATCGGGCGATATGAGCCAGGCAACAAGCGTTTCTTTTCATCATCACTCTTCGGGATTAGTACGATATGCGATGTTGTGAAAGACAAGGGCAATCTTTTTCGGTCGTACGCTTCGCTAATCACTAGTTGGAGGACATGAACCAGCGCAGGCTTAAAAGTTTTATAGAAAGTGGCCCCTAAGCCATCAGGCCCAGGTGCTTTACCGGGGGCCAACTCGTCTATTGCGCACTCTATCTCACTCAGGGTACTGGGATGTTCAAGCCGTGTCTTAACTTCTTTATCTAGCCTAGGCATCAATGAAAGGAATTCCATCTCGTAGCCTTCTTTAGGTTCACGTGGTTGACTCAAGAAGGCTTTGAAGTGATCGGCGATCCCTTGCTTGATGTCGTTTTGGTCGGACGTGATATCATTGCCTTTAGCTATCTGGCGGATTTCCTTCCGACACGCGTACCTTTTCTCGTCTGAGAGGGCTCGTTTTGTTGGCGCTTCTCCCGCCCACAGCTTCTCAGACCTTGATCGCACAACGGCCGCTTTGTACTTCTCAGCATCTATCCTTTCGAGTTCGGTTTTTACTTCCTTTATTTCCTTAGTATACGCACCAGGCTGGACACTTTCCATGCTGATGAAAAATTGCAGTTGGTGGCGAAGGTTTGTTTCTGCCTGTTTCAGGTTATGCCGAAGTACACTGCTTCTTTCAATAGCCATAGTTTTAACTTTCTGTTTAAATTCTTCCCATTTAATGGCGAAGCTTTCTAGTTGGACTGAACTCAGGCTTTCTAGTTCCTTCGCAACAGCATCAACGAAACCATCGTCACCCAACAACTGCACGTTCAATTTCCAGAGGTCCCAATTAAAGGTGTGTTTGATCTGTCTTTTCCCAAAGGTGGCAGTTACTAAGCAGTGATCGCTATAAGCAATGGGTTGCACATCATATTCACTACACAAAGGCACCAATTCGGCTGACACATATAATCTATCTAGCCGAGCGTGGCTATCACGCTGGAAGTGGGTAAACTGCGGGTGAGTTCCGCTGGCGAAGACACTGCCGACATCTTCCAAGTCATAATCGTGCACCACCTCATTTAGCAATTCAGCACTCTTGTCGCGAACGTGTGAACATTTTGCGCGATCGTCGGCAGTGCACACACAGTTAAAATCGCCCAGCAGTATTACCACCTTCTGACAGTTTACGTACGTTTCAAGACGCTCAAAGAAGGATCGCCGGTCTGTTTCGATATTCGGTGCGTAGACACAAATGACACGGAAATCCTTATCGCAAAAAGAAAAATCAGCCACTGAAAGGCGCCCAGTTTCACACGAAAACACTGATTGCACACAAATACCAAAGTTTCTTCGAATGAATATAGCGCAACCACCTGATCCACCAACAGCGTGAGAAACACACACATCAAAGTGAGTACGAAAATTGGACACCATTCTGTCGGTTAGCTCTTGGCTCTCTATTTTGGTCTCTTGGATTCCCACAAGATGCAAGTCATTATCTAAGAGTAGACGACTTAGCTGACATTGTCGCCTTCTTGCGCTGAGCCCTCGTACATTTAAAGTGGCTACACGTAGCGTTCCTTCAATATTGGCCGCCATGACTAAACGGCAGAAGAGTGCCCATCAGTTACCCAAGGACGCGTGTTCATAATGATGCGCCTATAACCGCGTCGAGAGCCACAAAAGCAAACACAACTCGACCTCTCTAAGAAACACTCAAATGCAACTTGAGCCCCCGTTCCTGACACGTATCTAAAAAGGATAGTGCTCAGGATGACGGCCATTGCACTCACCAACCCCCCTACCCGCCTAAGCTGTAGACAGTGCAAAATTACGGAGGCGGTTTACCCGCCTGCCGTGGATCGTCCGTAATGTTCGGCCGCAGCTTCAGGGTTGGTCGCCTCATACCTGGCGTTTTCGGCGGTGGCTCGTCTCCGCCATTGCTGTCTTGTAGCGTAGCCAGGCTATTGGCCTGGTCGTGTGGTCGTTTCCCCGCCTGCAAGTTAGCGAGCCCGGTATGGGTGTCCATGCCCTCAGGATCAGGGGGGGTGGAGGTCGCTCCCGGTTCAGGTAGGCTCTTTACCTCAGCGTTCGTCACAGCTACACTGTCCTCTGCCTTCTCTTGATGAGTGGCGACGGCCTCATCGACGTGTTGCCCCTGTTTCTCGAGTCGTGCCTCCGTCTTTGCCGCCTCGCCAGCTGCTTCCTTAGCCGTGGACGATGTGTCTTCCATGTCCGCCTCATCCATGAGTAGGGCGCAGTTGTCGTCGTTGCTCACGGGTCCGGTCACGCTAGCGTACGTCCGCTCGCACTGACTCTCTTCGTGACCGAAGCGTCGGCACGCACCACACCGCGGTATGCGGCAGTCGCGACGAATATGGCCCGTTCCGCGGCAGCGCAGGCAGAGTGGGGCCCTGCCCGGCACAACCACGAGAGCCAGCTCGCCGGAGACGCTCACCTGATGTGGCAGGTCGACCAGCGTTACGCCCGGCTTCAACTTCAGCGTAACCAGTCTTGTAGTCGAGTTCTTATCCGCCGCGCCATGAACACGCCACCGCTCGCGGGCGACGTCCGTGACCTTTCCGAACGGCGCAAAGGCAAGACGCACGTCCTCGTCGGGAACGGTGTGCAGCAGCCAATGCACTTTCAAGCGCACATCCTGGTTGGCGGGGTCAATGACGAGGCATCGGCCCTTTTTGACCTGCAGCTCACCAACGCTGACGATCTTCTTCACCGCTTCGTCGTCCCTGAAGGTCACGGCCCAAACATGGCTCATACGGTAGGCCCCGAGAGCCACCACTTCCGGCAGGAGCGATAACGGGGCGAGCGCATCGCGGAAATCTTCCACCCGGTATGGGCGGGCCCTGATATCACAATGTAAAAAAACGGTGTTCACAACAAAACGCCCTGTTGGCAAACTCGGCAAAACAACTTGGTACTCGTTGTCCGCAACGACACTCCTGTTACCGCGGCCGCTCTGGGCCGCTGAAGCCGCTCCTACGGAGCCCGTCATCATGCGTCCGTCACGCTCGGTGGCCGGAAGCAGAATGTGTCGCCACCGAGTCATGACGTAAGCTTCGAATCCACATCTGTGTCCTTGCTGCTTGAAACGTGTGCTTATCTGTAATGTTCAATCGGGACGCATTATATCTGAATGCAGTGCAGATGATGCCTTTAGCTTATCGCAATAATGTAGCCAAGTGAAATCCAGACGAAGGGTTTGTTAGGATCCCCGGGTCTCATGGCGGTGGCAAAAGTCACGTCTGCGCATGCGCGTCAGGGGGGGAGAGGGTAACTTTCCTCTCGCAGGGAGCGCAAGTGGGTAGCAAGCAGCCGAGACCATTCGGTGAACAGCAATCGGTGAGAACAGGCGGGCCCGTCTCCGCTCCCATAGTGCATAGCGTGGTTCACCAGTCGCGTTCGTGCCGCGGCCGCCAGTATTCCCCAGTTCGTAAGTCGAAACCCCTCTATTTACGTAGTGCTTATATTTTCTTCATGCGAACCCTTAACGATGTGAATATAGGTACGTGGCCTGCTCGAAATGTTACTTACAGGCGTAATAAATGCTGTCCGAGTGTCCACGCGGTTGTCGTGTACTGTTTCCTCGAGCGTGTACCGCACCGTGGTGTTTGGGCAGGAATGCGCCAATCGCGGAACTAGGTGTGACCCCCAGTTCGTAAGTCAAAACCCCCTTCTTTACCTGGTGTATAATTTTCCTCGAGCGCTCCCTAAATGATGTGAATATAGGTACCTGGCCTGCTCGAAGTGTTACTTGCCCTCGTAATAAATGCTGTCCGAGTGTGCAAGTGGTTGTCGTCTATTTTTTCCTCGAGCCTGAACCAGACCGCGGTTGATGGGCAGAAATTCACCGACCAAGGGGCTAGATATGCCGAACAGTGCTTCGATGCCTTCCCCCCTATATCCCGACACGTTATAGCGTTACCAGAGGGTACAAAAAGTTTTATCGAGCTTGCAGCGGGGATCGCGGTGTACGGGCAGTCGTGCGCGGCGTGAGGTGTGCCAAGGCAGAGCGCCGATATCGCGACAAGTGAAAGCGTTACAAATCTCCGCCTTTGTCCTCACTGCATGCAATATATGCCTTTCTGAAATGTACAATCGGAACGTATTATTCTGAATGCAGTGCAGATGATCCCCTTAGCTTAAAGTAATAACGTAGCCGCGTGACATGCAGATGAAATGCTACAGCGCTACCAGAAGAAAAAAAATTTGACCGCCCTGAGATTCAAACCCGCAACCTTCTGAATATCGAGTCAGATATGCTACCGTGTCGCCACCGAGTCATGACGTAAGCTTCGAATCCGCATCTGTGTCCTTGCTGCTTGAAACATGTGCTTATCTGAAATGTTCAATCGGGACGCATTATATCTGAATGCAGTGCAGATGATGCCTTTAGCTTATCGCAATAATGTAGCCAAGTGAAATCCAGGCGAAGTATTTGTTGGGATCCCGGGGTCCCATGGCGGTGGCAAAAGTCACGTTTGCGCATGCGCGTCAGGGGGGAGAGGGTAACTTTCCTCTCGCAGGGAGCGTAAGTGTGTAGCAAGCAGCCAAGACCATTCGGTGAGAACAGGCGGGCCCGTCGGCGCTCCCATAGTGCATAGCGTGGTTAACCAGTCGCGTTCGTGCCGCCAGTATTCCCCAGTTCGTAAGTCAAAACCCCCTTCTTTACCTGGTGTATAATTTTCCTCCAGCGCTCCCTTAATGATGTGAATATAGGTACCTGGCCTGCTCGAAGTGTTACTTGCCCTCGTAATAAATGCTGTCCGAGTGTCCAAGTGGTTGTCGTCTATTTTTTTCCTCGAGCCTGAACCAGACCGCGGTTGATGGGCAGAAATGCGCCGACCACGGGGCTAGATATGCCGAGGCAGTGCTTCGATGCCTTCCCCCCTATATCCCGACACGTTATAGCGTTACCAGAGGGTACAAAGTTTTATCGAGCTTGCAGCGGGGATCGCGGTGTACGGGCAGTCGTGCGCGGCGTGAGGTGTGCCAAGGCAGAGCGCCGATATCGCGACAAGTGAAAGCGTTACAAATCTCCGCCTTTGTCCTCACTGCATGCAATATATGCCTTTCTGAAATGTAAAATCGGAACGTATTATTCTGAATGCAGTGCAGATGAACCCCTTAGCTTAAAGTAATAACGTAGCCGCGTGACATGCAGATGAAATGCTACAGCGTTACCAGAAGAAAAAAAATTTGACCGCCCTGAAATTCGAACCCGCAACCTTCAGATATCGAGTCAGATAGGCTACCGTGTCACCACCGAGTCATGACGTAAGCTTCGAATCCGCATCTGTGTCCTTGCTGCTTGAAACATGTGCTTATGTGAAATGTTCAATCGGGACGCATTATATCTGAATGCAGTGCAGATGATGCCTTTAGCTTATCGCAATAATGTAGCCAAGTGAAATCCAGACGAAGTATTTGTTGGGATCCCGGGGTCCAATGGCGGTGGCAAAAATCACGTCTGCGCATGCGCGTCAGGGGGGAGAGGGTAACTTTCCTCTCGCAGGGAGCGCAAGTGGGTAGCAAGCAGCCGAGACCATTCGGTGAACAGCAGTCGGTGAGAACAGGCGGCCGCGTCGCCGCTCCCATAGTTGCATAGCGTGGTTAACCAGTCGCGTTCGTGCCGCGGCCGCCAGTATTCCCCAGTTCGTAAGTCGAAACCCCTCTATTTACGTAGTGCTTATATTTTCTTCGTGCGAGCCCTTAACGATGTGAATATAGGTACGTGGCCTACTCGAAATGTTACTTACAGGCGTAATAAATGCTGTCCGAGTGTCCACGCGGTTGTCGTGTACTGTTTCCTCGAGCGTGTACCGCACCGTGGTGCTTGGGCAGGAATGCGCCAATCGCGGAACTAGGTGCGACCCCCAGTTCGTAAGTCAAAACCCCCTTCTTTACCTGGTCAATTATTTTCCTCGAGCGCTCCCTCAATGATGTGAATATAGGTACCTGGCCTGCTCGAAGTGTTACTTGCCCTCGTAATAAATGCTGTCCGAGTGTCCAAGTGGTTGTCGTCTATTTTTTCCTCGAGCCTGAACCAGACCGCGGTTGATGGGCAGAAATGCGCCGACCACGGGGCTAGGTATGCCGAACAGAGCTTCGATGCCTTCCCCCCTATATCCCGACACGTTAAAGCGTTACCAGAGGGTACAAAAAGTTTTATCGAGTTTGCAGCGGGGATGGCGGTGTACGGGCAATCGTGCGCGGCGTGAGGTGTGCCAAGGCAGAGCGCCGATATCGCGACAAGTGAAAGCGTTACAAATCTCCGCCTTTGTCCTCACTGCATGCAATATATGCCTTTCTGAAATGTAAAATCGGAACGTATTATTCTGAATGCAGTGCAGATGAACCCCTTAGCTTAAAGTAATAACGTACTTCTTCTTTCTGGGGTTTTACGTGCCAAAACCAGTTCTGATTATGAGGCACGCCGTAGTGGAGGGCTCCGGATTAATTTTGACCACCTGGGGTTCTTTAACGTGCACTACAACGCAAGCACACGGGCGTTTTTGCATTTCGCCTCCATCGAAATGCGGCCGCCGCGGCCGGGATTCGATCCCGCGATCTCGAGCTCAGCAGCGCAACGCCTTAGCTGACTGAGCTACCCCGGCGGGTACAAAAAAAGTTGTCGCAGTTTCACCTGAAAGGTGAAGCATCAATTGCGATAGCAAATTTGTAGAGAGATATACGGAGTAATGATATTAGCTTTATCAGCTGTATAAACTTGGACATGCAGCAGCACCGGCAACGCGCCGAACTGTTGTCGACGCCGTCGGCATTTTGCCCGCGTTCGCTCAAAATGCGTGCGGCGTTGGTGACTGTTGCCGGAGCCTCTGATATAAATAGGCACTTGGTGCCGCAGCTAAACGTCGCCTCCCTTCCCTCCCCCTTCCCCCCCTCCCCCACGGCCTCTCGCGCATCGGAAGAAGGCGCGTTTGCTCTACATATATGGTGATTGTAAAGGAGGAAAGAGACGCCTACTTCTGCAGCCCTTAAGGAAGCACGGCGCAGAACGCGCGTTTGTTCTCCGCCGTGCGTTCACTCCCCGTGAAAGAGCGCGTCCCTCGCGCCCTTTCACTCGCACATACAGCGTTCGGCGGCGCGCGGCCACGATTTCATCTCCATTGACGTCATACGGAACCTCACGGCGACGGCGACGGCGACGCCGACGGCGACGGCGACGCCGACGGCAGAAATCTGCTTTTGAGTGTCCATATAATTGCTATCGCAATAAAAAGTAATAACGTAGCCGCGTGACATGCAGATGAAATGCTACAGCGTTACCAGAAGAAAAAAAAATTTGACCGCCCTGAGATTCGAACCCGCAACCTTCTGATATCGAGTCAGATATGCTACCGTGTCGCCACCGAGTCATGACGTAAGCTTCGAATCCACATCTGTGTCCTTGCTGCTTGAAACGTGTGCTTATCTGTAATGTTCAATCGGGACGCATTATATCTGAATGCAGTGCAGATGATGCCTTTAGCTTATTGCAATAATGTAGTCAAGTGAAATCCAGACGAAGTATTTGTTGGGATCCCGGGGTCCCATGGCGGTGGCAAAAGTCACGTCAGCGCATGCGCGTCAGGGGGGAGAGGGTAACTTTCCTCTCGCAGGGAGCGCAAGTGGGTAGCAAGCAGCCGAGACCATTCGGTGAACAGCAGTCGGTGAGAACAGGCGGGCCCGTCGCCGCTCCCATAGTGCATAGCGTGGTTAACCAGTGCGCGTTCGTGCCGCGGCCGCCAGTATTCCCCAGTTCGTAAGTCGAAACCCCTCTATTTACGTAGTGCTTATATTTTCTTCGTGCGAACCCTTAACGATGTGAATATAGGTACGTGGCCTACTCGAAATGTTACTTACAGGCGTAATAAATGATGTCCGAGTGTCCACGCGGTTGTCGTGTACTGTTTCCTCGAGCGTGTACCGCACCGTGGTGTTTGGGCAGGAATGCGCCAATCGCGGAACTAGGTGTGACCCCCAGTTCGTAAGTCAAAACCCCCTTCTTTACCTGGTGTATAATTTTCCTCGAGCGCTCCCTAAATGATGTGAATATAGGTACCTGGCCTGCTCGAAGTGTTACTTGCCCTCGTAATAAATGCTGTCCGAGTGTGCAAGTGGTTGTCGTCTATTTTTTCCTCGAGCCTGAACCAGACCGCGGTTGATGGGCAGAAATGCGCCGACCAAGGGGCTAGATATGCCGAGGCAATGCTTCGATGCCTTCCCCCCTATAAGCTGACACGTTATAGCGTTACCAGAGGGTACAAAAAGTTTTAGCGAGCTTGCAGCGGGGATCGCGGTCTACGGGCAGTCGTGCGCGGCGTGAGGTGTGCCAAGGCAGAGCGCCGATATCGCGACAAGTGAAAGCGTTACAAATCTTCGCCTTTGTCCTCACTGCTTGCAATATATGCCTTTCTGAAATGTACAATCGGAACGTATTATTCTGAATGCAGTGCAGATGAACCCCTTAGCTTAAAGTAATAACGTAGCCGCGTGACATGCAGATGAAATGCTACAGCGTTACCAGAAGAAAAAAAATTTGACCGCCCTGAGATTCGAACCCGCAACCTTTTGATATCGAGTCAGATATGCTACCGTGTCGCCACCGAGTCATGACGTAAGCTTCGAATCCACATCTGTGTCCTTGCTGCTTGAAACGTGTGCTTATCTGTAATGTTCAATCGGGACGCATTATATCTGAATGCAGTGCAGATGATGCCTTTAGCTTATCGCAATAATGTAGCCAAGTGAAATCCAGACGAAGGGTTTGTTAGGATCCCCGGGTCTCATGGCGGTGGCAAAAGTCACGTCTGCGCATGCGCGTCAGGAGGGAGAGGGTAACTTTCCTCTCGCAGGGAGCGCAAGTGGGTAGCAAGCAGCCGATACCATTCTGTGAACAGCAGTCGGTGAGAACAGGCGGGCCCGTCGCCGCTCCCATAGTGCATAGCGTGGTTAACCAATCGCGTTCGTGCCGCGGCCCCCAGTATTCCCCAGTTCGTAAGTCGAAACCCCTCTATTTACGTAGTGCTTATATTTTCTTCGTGCGAACCCTTAACGATGTGAATATAGGTACGTGGCCTACTCGAAATGTTACTTACAGGCGTAATAAATGCTGTCCGAGTGTCCACGCGGTTGTCGTGTACTGTTTCCTCGAGCGTGTACCGCACCGTGGTGTTTGGGCAGGAATGCGCCAATCGCGGAACTAGGTGTGACCCCCAGTTCGTAAGTCAAAACCCCCTTCTTTACCTGGTGTATAATTTTCCTCGAGCGCTCCCTAAATGATGTGAATATAGGTACCTGGCCTGCTCGAAGTGTTACTTGCCCTCGTAATAAATGCTGTCCGAGTGTGCAAGTGGTTGTCGTCTATTTTTTCCTCGAGCCTGAACCAGACCGCGGTTGATGGGCAGAAATGCGCCGACCAAGGGACTAGGTATGCCGAGGCAGTGCTTCGATGCCTTCCCCCCTATATCCCGACACGTTATAGCGTTACCAGAGGGTACAAAAAGTTTTATCGAGCTTGCAGCGGGGATCGCGGTGTACGGGCAGTCGTGCGCGGCGTGAGGTGTGCCAAGGCAGAGCGCCGATATCGCGACAAGTGAAAGCGTTACAAATCTCCGCCTTTGTCCTCACTGCATGCAATATATGCCTTTCTGAAATGTACAATCGGAACGTATTATTCTGAATGCAGTGCAGATGATCCCCTTAGCTTAAAGTAATAACGTAGCCGCGTGACATGCAGATGAAATGCTACAGCGCTACCAGAAGAAAAAAAATTTGACCGCCCTGAGATTCAAACCCGCAACCTTCTGAATATCGAGTCAGATATGCTACCGTGTCGCCACCGAGTCATGACGTAAGCTTCGAATCCGCATCTGTGTCCTTGCTGCTTGAAACATGTGCTTATCTGAAATGTTCAATCGGGACGCATTATATCTGAATGCAGTGCAGATGATGCCTTTAGCTTATCGCAATAATGTAGCCAAGTGAAATCCAGGCGAAGTATTTGTTGGGATCCCGGGGTCTCATGGCGGTGGCAAAAGTCACGTTTGCGCATGCGCGTCAGGGGGGAGAGGGTAACTTTCCTCTCGCAGGGAGCGTAAGTGGGTAGCAAGCAGCCAAGACCATTCGGTGAGAACAGGCGGGCCCGTCGGCGCTCCCATAGTGCATAGCGTGGTTAACCAGTCGCGTTCGTGCCGCCAGTATTCCCCAGTTCGTAAGTCAAAACCCCCTTCTTTACCTGGTGTATAATTTTCCTCCAGCGCTCCCTTAATGATGTGAATATAGGTACCTGGCCTGCTCGAAGTGTTACTTGCCCTCGTAATAAATGCTGTCCAAGTGGTTGTCGTCTATTTTTTTCCTCGAGCCTGAACCAGACCGCGGTTGATGGGCAGAAATGCGCCGACCACGGGGCTAGATATGCCGAGGCAGTGCTTCGATGCCTTCCCCCCTATATCCCGACACGTTATAGCGTTACCAGAGGGTACAAAGTTTTATCGAGCTTGCAGCGGGGATCGCGGTGTACGGGCAGTCGTGCGCGGCGTGAGGTGTGCCAAGGCAGAGCGCCGATATCGCGACAAGTGAAAGCGTTACAAATCTCCGCCTTTGTCCTCACTGCATGCAATATATGCCTTTCTGAAATGTAAAATCGGAACGTATTATTCTGAATGCAGTGCAGATGAACCCCTTAGCTTAAAGTAATAACGTAGCCGCGTGACATGCAGATGAAATGCTACAGCGTTACCAGAAGAAAAAAAATTTGACCGCCCTGAAATTCGAACCCGCAACCTTCAGATATCGAGTCAGATAGGCTACCGTGTCACCACGGAGTCATGACGTAAGCTTCGAATGCGCATCTGTGTCCTTGCTGCTTGAAACATGTGCTTATGTGAAATGTTCAATCGGGACGCATTATATCTGAATGCAGTGCAGATGATGCCTTTAGCTTATCGCAATAATGTAGCCAAGTGAAATCCAGACGAAGTATTTGTTGGGATCCCGGGGTCCCAAGGCGGTGGCAAAAGTCACGTCTGCGCATGCGCGTCAGGGGGGAGAGGGTAACTTTCCTCTCGCAGGGAGCGCAAGTGGGTAGCAAGCAGCCGATACCATTCTGTGAACAGCAGTCGGTGAGAACAGGCGTGCCCGTCGCCGCTCCCATAGTGCATAGCGTGGTTAACCAGTCGCGTTCGTGCCGCGGCCGCCAGTATTCCCCATTTCGTAATTCGAAACCCCTCTATTTACGTAGTGCTTATATTTTCTTCGTGCGAACCCTTAACGATGTGAATATACGTACGTGGCCTGCTCGAAATGTTACTTACAGGCGTAATAAATGCTGTCCGAGTGTCCACGCGGTTGTCGTCTATGTTTTCCTCGAGCCTGAACCAGACCGCGGTTGATGGGCAGAAATGCGCCGGCCGCGGGGCTAGGTATGCCGAGGCAGAGCTTCGATGCCATCCCCCCAATATCCCGACAAGTTAACGCGTTACCAGAAGGTAAAAAAGTTTTAGCGAGCTTGCAGCGGGGATCGCGGTCTACGGGCAGTCGTGCGCGGCGTGAGGTGTGCCAAGGCAGAGCGCCGATATCGCGACAAGTGAAAGCGTTACAAAT
This sequence comes from Dermacentor silvarum, assembly GCF_013339745.2. NCBI lineage: Eukaryota > Metazoa > Arthropoda > Arachnida > Ixodida > Ixodidae > Dermacentor > Dermacentor silvarum. The sequence continues at coordinate 183,790,103 of NC_051154.1, read as the reverse complement.
CTTCGCCTTTGTCCTCACTGCTTGCAATATATGCCTTTCTGAAATGTACAATCGGAACGTATTATTCTGAATGCAGTGCAGATGAACCCCTTAGCTTAAAGTAATAACGTAGCCGCGTGACATGCAGATGAAATGCTACAGCGTTACCAGAAGAAAAAAAATTTGACCGCCCTGAGATTCGAACCCGCAACCTTTTGACATCGAGTCAGATATGCTACCGTGTCGCCACCGAGTCATGACGTAAGCCTCGAATCCGCATCTGTGTCCTTGCTGCTTGAAACATGTGCTTATCTGAAATGTTCAATCGGGACGCATTATATCTGAATGCAGTGCAGATGATGCCTTTAGCTTATCGCAATAATGTAGCCAAGTGAAATCCAGACGAAGGGTTTGTTAGGGTCCCATGGCGGTGGCAAAAGTCACGTCTGCGCATGCGCGTCAGGGGGGAGAGGGTAACTTTCCTCCCGCAGGGAGCGCAAGTGGGTAGCAAGCAGCCGAGACCATTCGGTGAGAACAGGCGGGCCCGTCGGCGCTCCCATAGTGCATAGCGTGGTTCACCAGTCGCGTTCGTGCCGCGGCCGCCAGTATTCCCCAGTTCGTAAGTCGAAACCCCTCTATTTACGTAGTGCTTATATTTTCTTCGTGCGAACCCTTAACGATGTGAATATAGGTACGTGGCCTGCTCGAAATGTTACTTGCGGGCGTAATAAATGCTGTCCGAGTGTCCACGCGGTTGTCGTGTACTGTTTCCTCGAGCGTGTACCGGACCGCGCTGTTTGGGCAGGAATGCGCCAATCGTGGAACAAGGTGTGACCCCCAGTTCGTAAGTCAAAACCCCCTTCTTTACCTGGTGTGTTATTTTCCTCAAGCGCTCCCTTAATGATGTGAATATAGGTACCTGGCCTGCTCGAAGTGTTACTTGCCCTCGTAATAAATGCTGTCCGAGTGTCCAAGTGGTTGTCGTCTATTTTTTTCCTCGAGCCTGAACCAGACCGCGGTTGATGGGCAGAAATGCGCCGACCAGGGGGCTAGATATGCCGAGGCAGTGCTTCGATGCCTTCCCCCCTATATCCCGACACGTTATAGCGTTACCAGAGGGTACAAAAAGTTTTATCGAGCTTGCAGCGGGGATCGCGGTGTACGGGCAGTCGTGCGCGGCGTGAGGTGTGCCAAGGCAGAGCGCCGATATCGCGACAAGTGAAAGCGTTACAAATCTCCGCCTTTGTCCTCACTGCATGCAATATATGCCTTTCTGAAATGTACAATCGGAACGTATTATTCTGAATGCAGTGCAGATGATCCCCTTAGCTTAAAGTAATAACGTAGCCGCGTGACATGCAGATGAAATGCTACAGCGTTACCAGAAGAAAAAAAAATTTGACCGCCCTGAGATTCGAACCCGCAACCTTCTGATAACGAGTCAGATATGCTACCGTGTCGCCACCGAGTCATGACGTAAGCTTCGAATCCACATCTGTGTCCTTGCTGCTTGAAACGTGTGCTTATCTGTAATGTTCAATCGGGACGCATTATATCTGAATGCCGTGCAGATGATGCCTTTAGCTTATCGCAATAATGTAGCCAAGTGAAATCCAGACGAAGGGTTTGTTAGGATCCCCGGGTCTCATGGCGGTGGCAAAAGTCACGTCTGCGCATGCGCGTCAGGAGGGAGAGGGTAACTTTCCTCTCGCAGGGAGCGCAAGTGGGTAGCAAGCAGCCGATACCATTCTGTGAACAGCAGTCGGTGAGAACAGGCGGGCCCGTCGCCGCTCCCATAGTGCATAGCGTGGTTAACCAGTCGCGTTCGTGCCGCGGCCGCCAGTATTCCCCAGTTCGTAAGTCGAAACCCCTCTATTTACGTAGTGCTTATATTTTCTTTGTGCGAACCCTTAACGATGTGAATATAGGTACGTGGCCTACTCGAAATGTTACTTACAGGCGTAATAAATGCTGTCCGAGTTTCCACGCGGTTGTCGTGTACTGTTTCCTCGAGCGTGTACCGCACCGTGGTGTTTGGGCAGGAATGCGCCAATCGCGGAACTAGGTGTGACCCCCAGTTCGTAAGTCAAAACCCCCTTCTTTACCTGGTGTATAATTTTCCTCGAGCGCTCCCTAAATGATGTGAATATAGGTACCTGGCCTGCTCGAAGTGTTACTTGCCCTCGTAATAAATGCTGTCCGAGTGTGCAAGTGGTTGTCGTCTATTTTTTCCTCGAGCCTGAACCAGACCGCGGTTGATGGGCAGAAATGCGCCGACCAAGGGGCTAGGTATGCCGAGGCAGAGCTTCGATGCCTTCCCCCCTATATCCCGACACGTTATAGCGTTACCAGAGGGTACAAAAAGTTTTATCGAGCTTGCAGCGGGGATCGCGGTGTACGGGCAGTCGTGCGCGGCGTGAGGTGTGCCAAGGCAGAGCGCCGATATCGCGACAAGTGAAAGCGTTACAAATCTCCGCCTTTGTCCTCACTGCATGCAATATATGCCTTTCTGAAATGTACAATCGGAACGTATTATTCTGAATGCAGTGCAGATGATCCCCTTAGCTTAAAGTAATAACGTAGCCGCGTGACATGCAGATGAAATGCTACAGCGCTACCAGAAGAAAAAAAATTTGACCGCCCTGAGATTCAAACCCGCAACCTTCTGAATATCGAGTCAGATATGCTACCGTGTCGCCACCGAGTCATGACGTAAGCCTCGAATCCGGATCTGTGTCCTTGCTGCTTGAAACATGTGCTTATCTGAAATGTTCAATCGGGACGCATTATATCTGAATGCAGTGCAGATGATGCCTTTAGCTTATCGCAATAATGTAGCCAAGTGAAATCCAGACGAAGGGTTTGTTAGGATCCCAGGGTCCCATGGCGGTGGCAAAAGTCACGTCTGCGCATGCGCGTCAGGGGGGAGAGGGTAACTTTCCTCCCGCAGGGAGCGCAAGTGGGTAGCAAGCAGCCGAGACCATTCGGTGAGAACAGGCGGGCCCGTCGGCGCTCCCATAGTGCATAGCGTGGTTCACCAGTCGCGTTCGTGCCGCGGCCGCCAGTATTCCCCAGTTCGTAAGTCGAAACCCCTCTATTTACGTAGTGCTTATATTTTCTTCGTGCGAACCCTTAACGATGTGAATATAGGTACGTGGCCTGCTCGAAATGTTACTTACAGGCGTAATAAATGCTGTCCGAGTGTCCACGCGGTTGTCGTCTATGTTTTCCTCGAGCCTGAACCACACCGCGGTTGATGGGCAGAAATGCGCCGACCACGGGGCTAGGTATGCCGAGGCAGAGCTTCGATGCCATCCCCCCAATATCCCGACAAGTTAACGCGTTACCAGAAGGTAAAAAAGTTTTATCGAGCTTGCAGCTGGGATCGCGGTGTATGGGCAGTCGTGCGCGGTTTGTTGAGATGCCCAGGTCCCATGAAGGCGGCGTGTCGCCACCGAGTCATGACGTAAGCCTCGAATCCGCATCTGTGTCCTTGCTGCTTGAAACATGTGCTTATCTGAAATGTTCAATCGGGACGCATTATATCTGAATGCAGTGCAGATGATGCCTTTAGCTTATCGCAATAATGTAGCCAAGTGAAATCCAGACGAAGGGTTTGTTAGGGTCCCATGGCGGTGGCAAAAGTCACGTCTGCGCATGCGCGTCAGGGGGGAGAGGGTAACTTTCCTCCCGCAGGGAGCGCAAGTGGGTAGCAAGCAGCCGAGACCATTCGGTGAGAACAGGCGGGCCCGTCGGCGCTCCCATAGTGCATAGCGTGGTTCACCAGTCGCGTTCGTGCCGCGGCCGCCAGTATTCCCCAGTTCGTAAGTCGAAACCCCTCTATTTACGTAGTGCTTATATTTTCTTCGTGCGAACCCTTAACGATGTGAATATAGGTACGTGGCCTGCTCGAAATGTTACTTGCGGGCGTAATAAATGCTGTCCGAGTGTCCACGCGGTTGTCGTGTACTGTTTCCTCGAGCGTGTACCGGACCGCGCTGTTTGGGCAGGGATGCGCCAATCGTGGAACAAGGTGTGACCCCCAGTTCGTAAGTCAAAACCCCCTTCTTTACCTGGTGTGTTATTTTCCTCAAGCGCTCCCTTAATGATGTGAATATAGGTACCTGGCCTGCTCGAAGTGTTACTTGCCCTCGTAATAAATGCTGTCCGAGTGTCCAAGTGGTTGTCGTCTATTTTTTTCCTCGAGCCTGAACCAGACCGCGGTTGATGGGCAGAAATGCGCCGACCAGGGGGCTAGATATGCCGAGGCAGTGCTTCGATGCCTTCCCCCCTATATCCCGACACGTTATAGCGTTACCAGAGGGTACAAAAAGTTTTATCGAGCTTGCAGCGGGGATCGCGGTGTACGGGCAGTCGTGCGCGGCGTGAGGTGTGCCAAGGCAGAGCGCCGATATCGCGACAAGTGAAAGCGTTACAAATTTCCGCCTTTGTCCTCACTGCATGCAATATATGCCTTTCTGAAATGTACAATCGGAACGTATTATTCTGAATGCAGTGCAGATGATCCCCTTAGCTTAAAGTAATAACGTAGCCGCGTGACATGCAGATGAAATGCTACAGCGTTACCAGAAGAAAAAAAAATTTGACCGCCCTGAGATTCGAACCCGCAACCTTCTGATAACGAGTCAGATATGCTACCGTGTCGCCACCGAGTCATGACGTAAGCTTCGAATCCACATCTGTGTCCTTGCTGCTTGAAACGTGTGCTTATCTGTAATGTTCAATCGGGACGCATTATATCTGAATGCCGTGCAGATGATGCCTTTAGCTTATCGCAATAATGTAGCCAAGTGAAATCCAGACGAAGGGTTTGTTAGGATCCCCGGGTCTCATGGCGGTGGCAAAAGTCACGTCTGCGCATGCGCGTCAGGAGGGAGAGGGTAACTTTCCTCTCGCAGGGAGCGCAAGTGGGTAGCAAGCAGCCGATACCATTCTGTGAACAGCAGTCGGTGAGAACAGGCGGGCCCGTCGCCGCTCCCATAGTGCATAGCGTGGTTAACCAGTCGCGTTCGTGCCGCGGCCGCCAGTATTCCCCAGTTCGTAAGTCGAAACCCCTCTATTTACGTAGTGCTTATATTTTCTTTGTGCGAACCCTTAACGATGTGAATATAGGTACGTGGCCTACTCGAAATGTTACTTACAGGCGTAATAAATGCTGTCCGAGTTTCCACGCGGTTGTCGTGTACTGTTTCCTCGAGCGTGTACCGCACCGTGGTGCTTGGGCAGGAATGCGCCAATCGCGGAACTAGGTGTGACCCCCAGTTCGTAAGTCAAAACCCCCTTCTTTACCTGGTGTATAATTTTCCTCGAGCGCTCCCTAAATGATGTGAATATAGGTACCTGGCCTGCTCGAAGTGTTACTTGCCCTCGTAATAAATGCTGTCCGAGTGTGCAAGTGGTTGTCGTCTATTTTTTCCTCGAGCCTGAACCAGACCGCGGTTGATGGGCAGAAATGCGCCGACCAAGGGGCTAGGTATGCCGAGGCAGAGCTTCGATGCCTTCCCCCCTATATCCCGACACGTTAAAGCGTTACCAGAGGGTACATAAAGTTTTATCGAGCTTGCAGCGGGGATCGCAGTGTACGGGCAGTCGAGCGCGGCGTGAGGTGTGCCAAGGCAGAGCGCCGATATCGCGACAAGTGAAAGCGTTACAAATCTCCGCCTTTGTCCTCACTGCATGCAATATATGCCTTTCTGAAATGTACAATCGGAACGTATTATTCTGAATGCAGTGCAGATGATCCCCTTAGCTTAAAGTAATAACGTAGCCGCGTGACATGCAGATGAAATGCTACAGCGCTACCAGAAGAAAAAAAATTTGACCGCCCTGAGATTCAAACCCGCAACCTTCTGAATATCGAGTCAGATATGCTACCGTGTCGCCACCGAGTCATGACGTAAGCCTCGAATCCGGATCTGTGTCCTTGCTGCTTGAAACATGTGCTTATCTGAAATGTTCAATCGGGACGCATTATATCTGAATGCAGTGCAGATGATGCCTTTAGCTTATCGCAATAATGTAGCCAAGTGAAATCCAGACGAAGGGTTTGTTAGGATCCCAGGGTCCCATGGCGGTGGCAAAAGTCACGTCTGCGCATGCGCGTCAGGGGGGAGAGGGTAACTTTCCTCCCGCAGGGAGCGCAAGTGGGTAGCAAGCAGCCGAGACCATTCGGTGAGAACAGGCGGGCCCGTCGGCGCTCCCATAGTGCATAGCGTGGTTCACCAGTCGCGTTCGTGCCGCGGCCGCCAGTATTCCCCAGTTCGTAAGTCGAAACCCCTCTATTTACGTAGTGCTTATATTTTCTTCGTGCGAACCCTTAACGATGTGAATATAGGTACGTGGCCTGCTCGAAATGTTACTTACAGGCGTAATAAATGCTGTCCGAGTGTCCACGCGGTTGTCGTCTATGTTTTCCTCGAGCCTGAACCACACCGCGGTTGATGGGCAGAAATGCGCCGACCACGGGGCTAGGTATGCCGAGGCAGAGCTTCGATGCCATCCCCCCAATATCCCGACAAGTTAACGCGTTACCAGAAGGTAAAAAAGTTTTATCGAGCTTGCAGCTGGGATCGCGGTGTATGGGCAGTCGTGCGCGGTTTGTTGAGATGCCCAGGTCCCATGAAGGCGGCGTGTCGCCACCGAGTCATGACGTAAGCCTCGAATCCGCATCTGTGTCCTTGCTGCTTGAAACATGTGCTTATCTGAAATGTTCAATCGGGACGCATTATATCTGAATGCAGTGCAGATGATGCCTTTAGCTTATCGCAATAATGTAGCCAAGTGAAATCCAGACGAAGGGTTTGTTAGGGTCCCATGGCGGTGGCAAAAGTCACGTCTGCGCATGCGCGTCAGGGGGGAGAGGGTAACTTTCCTCCCGCAGGGAGCGCAAGTGGGTAGCAAGCAGCCGAGACCATTCGGTGAGAACAGGCGGGCCCGTCGGCGCTCCCATAGTGCATAGCGTGGTTCACCAGTCGCGTTCGTGCCGCGGCCGCCAGTATTCCCCAGTTCGTAAGTCGAAACCCCTCTATTTACGTAGTGCTTATATTTTCTTCGTGCGAACCCTTAACGATGTGAATATAGGTACGTGGCCTGCTCGAAATGTTACTTGCGGGCGTAATAAATGCTGTCCGAGTGTCCACGCGGTTGTCGTGTACTGTTTCCTCGAGCGTGTACCGGACCGCGCTGTTTGGGCAGGAATGCGCCAATCGTGGAACAAGGTGTGACCCCCAGTTCGTAAGTCAAAACCCCCTTCTTTACCTGGTGTGTTATTTTCCTCAAGCGCTCCCTTAATGATGTGAATATAGGTACCTGGCCTGCTCGAAGTGTTACTTGCCCTCGTAATAAATGCTGTCCGAGTGTCCAAGTGGTTGTCGTCTATTTTTTTCCTCGAGCCTGAACCAGACCGCGGTTGATGGGCAGAAATGCGCCGACCAGGGGGCTAGATATGCCGAGGCAGTGCTTCGATGCCTTCCCCCCTATATCCCGACACGTTATAGCGTTACCAGAGGGTACAAAAAGTTTTATCGAGCTTGCAGCGGGGATCGCGGTGTACGGGCAGTCGTGCGCGGCGTGAGGTGTGCCAAGGCAGAGCGCCGATATCGCGACAAGTGAAAGCGTTACAAATCTCCGCCTTTGTCCTCACTGCATGCAATATATGCCTTTCTGAAATGTACAATCGGAACGTATTATTCTGAATGCAGTGCAGATGATCCCCTTAGCTTAAAGTAATAACGTAGCCGCGTGACATGCAGATGAAATGCTACAGCGTTACCAGAAGAAAAAAAAATTTGACCGCCCTGAGATTCGAACCCGCAACCTTCTGATAACGAGTCAGATATGCTACCGTGTCGCCACCGAGTCATGACGTAAGCTTCGAATCCACATCTGTGTCCTTGCTGCTTGAAACGTGTGCTTATCTGTAATGTTCAATCGGGACGCATTATATCTGAATGCAGTGCAGATGATGCCTTTAGCTTATCGCAATAATGTAGCCAAGTGAAATCCAGACGAAGGGTTTGTTAGGATCCCCGGGTCTCATGGCGGTGGCAAAAGTCACGTCTGCGCATGCGCGTCAGGAGGGAGAGGGTAACTTTCCTCTCGCAGGGAGCGCAAGTGGGTAGCAAGCAGCCGATACCATTCTGTGAACAGCAGTCGGTGAGAACAGGCGGGCCCGTCGCCGCTCCCATAGTGCATAGCGTGGTTAACCAATCGCGTTCGTGCCGCGGCCGCCAGTATTCCCCAGTTCGTAAGTCGAAACCCCTCTATTTACGTAGTGCTTATATTTTCTTTGTGCGAACCCTTAACGATGTGAATATAGGTACGTGGCCTACTCGAAATGTTACTTACAGGCGTAATAAATGCTGTCCGAGTTTCCACGCGGTTGTCGTGTACTGTTTCCTCGAGCGTGTACCGCACCGTGGTGTTTGGGCAGGAATGCGCCAATCGCGGAACTAGGTGTGACCCCCAGTTCGTAAGTCAAAACCCCCTTCTTTACCTGGTGTATAATTTTCCTCGAGCGCTCCCTAAATGATGTGAATATAGGTACCTGGCCTGCTCGAAGTGTTACTTGCCCTCGTAATAAATGCTGTCCGAGTGTGCAAGTGGTTGTCGTCTATTTTTTCCTCGAGCCTGAACCAGACCGCGGTTGATGGGCAGAAATGCGCCGACCACGGGGCTAGGTATGCCGAGGCAGTGCTTCGATGCCTTCCCCCCTATATCCCGACACGTTATAGCGTTACCAGAGGGTACAAAAAGTTTTATCGAGCTTGCAGCGGGGATCGCGGTGTACGGGCAGTCGTGCGCGGCGTGAGGTGTGCCAAGGCAGAGCGCCGATATCGCGACAAGTGAAAGCGTTACAAATCTCCGCCTTTGTCCTCACTGCATGCAATATATGCCTTTCTGAAATGTACAATCGGAACGTATTATTCTGAATGCAGTGCAGATGATCCCCTTAGCTTAAAGTAATAACGTAGCCGCGTGACATGCAGATGAAATGCTACAGCGCTACCAGAAGAAAAAAAATTTGACCGCCCTGAGATTCAAACCCGCAACCTTCTGAATATCGAGTCAGATATGCTACCGTGTCGCCACCGAGTCATGACGTAAGCTTCGAATCCGCATCTGTGTCCTTGCTGCTTGAAACATGTGCTTATCTGAAATGTTCAATCGGGACGCATTATATCTGAATGCAGTGCAGATGATGCCTTTAGCTTATCGCAATAATGTAGCCAAGTGAAATCCAGGCGAAGTATTTGTTGGGATCCCGGGGTCTCATGGCGGTGGCAAAAGTCACGTTTGCGCATGCGCGTCAGGGGGGAGAGGGTAACTTTCCTCTCGCAGGGAGCGTAAGTGGGTAGCAAGCAGCCAAGACCATTCGGTGAGAACAGGCGGGCCCGTCGGCGCTCCCATAGTGCATAGCGTGGTTAACCAGTCGCGTTCGTGCCGCCAGTATTCCCCAGTTCGTAAGTCAAAACCCCCTTCTTTACCTGGTGTATAATTTTCCTCCAGCGCTCCCTTAATAGACAGTTTTAGTTTAGCGTGGTTACCGGAATAGCGGGCGTACCGGAATAGCGGGATCGAAGTGCGCATGCGCAGAACGCTAACCGACCCATACCGTTTACCGTGCGCACGCTATTTCTCAGAGTTAACGTTACCGTGTTAGCGTGGTGTACGTAGTGTACGTAAAACATGGCGGCGGTCCCGGTCGCCCACTTCGAACTGAATTTGGCGTTGTTTTTGTAGAATTCACTTCGTTCGTAGCAAATGACTGCGTAAACGGCTTTTGCTTAGTCTCATGCCGCTTCGCCGAGAGTGTGTTATGGCTAATCATGAGGAATTTTCGAGATCACTTCTCGTTTCGAACGCGCCTAAGCCTAACGAGAGAAATTTTTTCTGAGATGCGAGCGCCATCTGTCGCTAAAGTCGGAAGATAAGCGCGACGACGGCATATGGCCTCTGAGATGGGAGGATGTCGGAGGCTATGGTAGACAGCTTGTACTGCTTGTCTGTTTCGTTGCAGATCGAGGGACATGTGAAGTAAAAATACAACGCGCTCCTGGCTTCCACTGCTCTGCCTATCGCACTTTCCGGACGCACACACACATAGAATTAGGTGCCCTGTGTATGCGAAATTCAAAGCGTAATGGAATAGCGTCCCGCACGTAAACTACGCTATCACGCTATACTAAAACTCTCTTTCTGCAAAGTTCGTTTGCGGAACGGTAACGCTATTTCCCGTAACCCCGCTATTACGCTAACGCTAAACTAAAACTGTCTAATGATGTGAATATAGGTACCTGGCCTGCTCGAAGTGTTACTTGCCCTCGTAATAAATGCTGTCCGAGTGTCCAAGTGGTTGTCGTCTATTTTTTTCCTCGAGCTTGAACCAGACCGCGGTTGATGGGCAGAAATGCGCCGACCACGGGGCTAGATATGCCGAGGCAGTGCTTCGATGCCTTCCCCCCTATATCCCGACACGTTATAGCGTTACCAGAGGGTACAAAGTTTTATCGAGCTTGCAGCGGGGATCGCGGTGTACGGGCAGTCGTGCGCGGCGTGAGGTGTGCCAAGGCAGAGCGCCGATATCGCGACAAGTGAAAGCGTTACAAATCTCCGCCTTTGTCCTCACTGCATGCAATATATGCCTTTCTGAAATGTAAAATCGGAACGTATTATTCTGAATGCAGTGCAGATGAACCCCTTAGCTTAAAGTAATAACGTAGCCGCGTGACATGCAGATGAAATGCTACAGCGTTACCAGAAGAAAAAAAATTTGACCGCCCTGAAATTCGAACCCGCAACCTTCAGATATCGAGTCAGATAGGCTACCGTGTCACCACGGAGTCATGACGTAAGCTTCGAATGCGCATCTGTGTCCTTGCTGCTTGAAACATGTGCTTATGTGAAATGTTCAATCGGGACGCATTATATCTGAATGCAGTGCAGATGATGCCTTTAGCTTATCGCAATAATGTAGCCAAGTGAAATCCAGACGAAGTATTTGTTGGGATCCCGGGGTCCCAAGGCGGTGGCAAAAGTCACGTCTGCGCATGCGCGTCAGGGGGGAGAGGGTAACTTTCCTCTCGCAGGGAGCGCAAGTGGGTAGCAAGCAGCCGATACCATTCTGTGAACAGCAGTCGGTGAGAACAGGCGTGCCCGTCGCCGCTCCCATAGTGCATAGCGTGGTTAACCAGTCGCGTTCGTGCCGCGGCCGCCAGTATTCCCCATTTCGTAATTCGAAACCCCTCTATTTACGTAGTGCTTATATTTTCTTCGTGCGAACCCTTAACGATGTGAATATAGGTACGTGGCCTGCTCGAAATGTTACTTACAGGCGTAATAAATGCTGTCCGAGTGTCCACGCGGTTGTCGTCTATGTTTTCCTCGAGCCTGAACCAGACCGCGGTTGATGGGCAGAAATGCGCCGGCCGCGGGGCTAGGTATGCCGAGGCAGAGCTTCGATGCCATCCCCCCAATATCCCGACAAGTTAACGCGTTACCAGAAGGTAAAAAAGTTTTATCGAGCTTGCAGCTGGGATCGCGATGTATCTGCAGTCGTGCGCGGTTTGTTGAGATGCCCGGGTCCCATGAAGGCGGCGTGTCGCCACCGAGTCATGACGTAAGCTTCGAATCCGCATCTGTGTCCTTGCTGCTTGAAACATGTGCTTATCTGAAATGTTCAATCGGGACGCATTATATCTGAATGCAGTGCAGATGATGCCTTTAGCTTATCGCAATAATGTAGCCAAGTGAAATCTAGACGAAGGGTTTGTTAGGATCCCCGGGTCTCATGGCGGTGGCAAAAGTCACGTCTGCGCATGCGCGTCAGGGGGGGAGAGGGTAACTTTCCTCTCGCAGGGAGCGCAAGTGGGTAGCAAGCAGCCGAGACCATTCGGTGAACAGCAATCGGTGAGAACAGGCGGGCCCGTCGCCGCTCCCATAGTGCATAGCGTGGTTCACCAGTCGCGTTCGTGCCGCGGCCGCCAGTATTCCCCAGTTCGTAAGTCGAAACCCCTCTATTTACGTAGTGCTTATATTTTCTTCGTGCGAACCCTTAACGATGTGAATATAGGTACGTGGCCTGCTCGAAATGTTACTTGCCTCCGATGGCCTTTTTGGACGAGCCTTTTAGCGTCCCTGAGGTGAGGGAGGCCCTCGCGGGCCTCAACGGGCGATCTGCCCCGGGTCCGGGCGGCATTTCAAACAGGCTTCTTCGCAACTTGGACGAGGAGTCAATCATATTCCTAACCGAGGAGATAAATCGGGTCTGGGAACGGGCCGCGGTTCCGGAATCGTGGAAGCTGGCGTCGGTCGTCCTGATCCCGAAGCCGGGGCGCGCTCCGGACCTGACCAATCTGAGGCCGATCTCACTCACGTCGTGCATAGGCAAAGTGGCGGAACATGTGATTAACAACCGTGTCTCTAAGCACATTGAGGACCGCGGTGTCTTTCCGTATAACATGATTGGCTTTCGGCCGTCCCTTTCCACTCAGGACGCCATGAAGCTTATTAAGTATGAGATCATCGATAGGAACACGAGGGACGTCAGGGCCATCCTGGGTTTAGATCTAGAGAAGGCCTTCGATAACGTCTCGCATGCCCACATACTCGATTCCATCTCGGATCTGGGCCTAGGCCAGAGCTTTCACGCATTTGTCGGCTCGTTTCTCAGACACAGAAAGGCCACGCTAAAGATTGGGCACCACAAGTCAGAGCCCATTGAGCTCGGCTCGAGGGGGACGCCGCAGGGTTCGGTAGTATCTCCGCTCCTGTTCAACATTGCCATGTGTAAATTGTTTCAGAAGCTCTCGGAAATCGAGGGCATCAACCACACTATATACGCGGACGACATCACCGTATGGTGCGTCGGAGGCTGCGAGGGTAGGGTGGAGGAAGCACTTCAGGAAGCGCTGGATCGCACAGAGGCTTTCCTCGCTGGGGCGGGACTTCGCCTCTCCTCGAGCAAGTCGGAGCTACTTCTGTACAGAACTAGTAGGTGGGGGGTTAAGCCCAAGGGCTGGGTCCCCCTGTCGGAAGTTAACCTTGCACTCCGCACGAGCGATGGACACCTCATTCCCAGAGTTAATGTCATCAGGGTTCTCGGAATGCTCATCGAGTCGAACGGTTGTAACCGGCACACCATCGCCAAAATTACCGCAAAGACAGATAGCATGATACGGTTAATTACTCGGGTTTCAAACAGTCGCGGCGGCATCAGGGAGGACAATCTCTTGAAGCTCTTCCACGCGTTCTTGATGAGTCACATCACGTATGTGGCTGCCATGCACTGCTGGCAGAATCACGAAAAGACGAAGCTTAATTTACTTATTCGCAAAAGCATCAAGCGCGTGCTGGGTATTCCGATGAATGCCAGCACAGAGAGGCTCATGCAGCTCGGGGTTCACAAAACGTTAGAGGAAATCATCGAGGCGCAGCACACGGCTCAGACTGCCAGGCTGTCTTCTTCGGCCGCTGGAAGGGAGATTCTGGCGCTTCTGGGCTGTAATCCATCGCTGGAGGAAGAACGCAAGATTTGCCTAACCAAGGAGCAGAGAGCCGGTATAACTGTCTCCCCGTTTCCCCGCAACGTGCATCCGCAGCACAATGCGGGCAGGCGAAGGGCCAGAGGCGAGGCCCTACTAAAACAAGTTCGCGACGACCCGCACTCCGCGTGCTTTGTGGACGCCGCGCAGTACGGCCGATCGGCAAACTTCTCGGCCGTGATGGTCGATCACAGTGGCGCAGTTCTCAACTCTGCATCTTTCAGGTATACCACCCCGGCTAGAGCCGAGCAGGCCGCGGTAGCTCTCGCCTTACTTGACGACAGTAGACATCGAATTTACACCGATTCTCGCGCGGCCATCAGGGCCTTGGCATCAGGTTCCGTTTCGCCCGAGGTCGCTCGCATCCTAGGCGATAGGGTCATTTCCTCACACACCATCACCTGGTTTCCGGCTCACCTCGGGTCGCACTTGTCCTCTGTAACTAACCTCAACGAGGTCGCCCACACCCACGCGCGCGAACTAACTCACCGTGCCGGGTCGGACGGAGGTGGTACCTCGGAGACTAGTCGGGAGGTCTTTAGAGACACTTTATTCACATTCAACGAAGTTACTAAGCACTATCAACTGGGCAGGCGAACGTTTCCTCTTCCGCACGAGAAACTCTCCAGGCCGCAGGCAGCAACGTTCCGAATGTTGCAGACCAGGTCTAGTCTATCCACTCTCAGCTCTTACACGGACACTTTTAAACCGGAATGCCCCGATTGTGGCGAGCGTTGCAATTTAGAGCACATGCTCTGGCGGTGTCCCTCATTACGTGGCCCTCAACGCATCACCAAAGAAAAGTGGAGCTCCGAGCTAAGGAGCCCCGAACTACTGCACCAGCTAAGGGCCGTCCAGAGGGCCCACGACGCGGCGGTGAGGCTCGGCCTCCTCGTCCCCATGTGGGAGTGGCCCGCTGCGCTGCCGCCCTGAACGGTGGCGGTGCTCCTCAGGACCTTTAAGGTATGTCACCACCTTTTTGTAAATTTTTTTTAATTTTGGCGTTTACATTTTTATTTTATAAGGGGCTTATAAACAATCGTTTTAAATGATGTTCGCACGCAGAAAAAAGTGAAAAATATCAGAACGGGATTTGTTATTGACAAAACAATGCTCAAACTTTGCCTTTACGCGAACAGTCATAACTTGAGAATGGAGTGCTGGAATTACGAACTTTTTGGCACAAAGGTAGCCAAACTGATAATCTGTGCAATGAACTAGGATCTTTGCCATTTGATGATTGGGAATAAAGTTACAGTAAAAATACCAATGAAAACAACAAAAATTGGCGATTTTTTTCTGCGGTGCTTGAAAGAAACCTTGTTTACATGAAAACTTACCATTTGTTTTTAAAGATCCTAGTTCATTGCACAGGTCACTAATAAAGGAATGAGCATACAAAATTTCATTGGAAAATATTTATTTGTTTTGAAGTTACGACTGTTCGCGTAACAAAAAAGTGCGAAAAATCAAGTTTTGAGAAAAACGAGTTTAGAGTTTTTCAACGCTTGTACAAACAAAGTGATGATGCCCTGCACAGTTAAAATCCCCCAGGCTCATAGCTAGGGCCCTCCTTAGATGCCACGTGTTCTCTTCGAGCTTTTGTTGCTGCCCGTCTTTTCTTCCGGTGTTGTTTTTCCTCGCCAGTGGACTGACGCTGGGCTTTCTTTACACGTTGCTGGTCCCTTGTGTAGCATGCCAGGAAAGTGTGGTGGCCAGGTTCGATGCCTGTTTCTCTCAAAATATTTGCTACACTTTTGTTACCATCATTGAAGTGGCACACAGCATCGTATAGTCCAAAAAGCAGGATGGGCAGGCTCACATGGACGTCTTGGGAACACGCTGCCAAATCATGCCGTTGAAACTCTCGTTGGCGTTTTGGGTTTTCCCATGCAGGCACTTCTTCAAGAGCTCATCTGTACACAGGTCAGCATACACAGGTTTCACTTTGTTAAGTACCTCATTAGAAAGGCCTCCCTTGTGCTTGTACGATCCCCTGCCTACTGCAATCCGTCGGTTAAAACCACACCAACTCTCAGGGCCAAGAGGACACAGACCATGCCTTGGAATTTCATCTGTTGAACTGCAATGGAACAGGCTTGCTAATGTGGCTTGCTTCATTGCCTGCAAGTCTCCCACATTCGCTCTAATTGCAATACCATAATAGTTCTGCAGCCTGTCGATTAGGACATCCGTCAACTTTCCCTTGCCTCCAAGTCCACGAACAGCCTTTTTCAGCTTTCGTAAGCGGTTTCCTACACGCTTCTGCACGTGTCCAATACACTCAAGTTTTCGCACGCTATTTGGGCCATATATGTCCTTTATGGCCGCATGGCTCTTGGAGTCACCATCTCCATAGAAGTCTACATATTTCAAACCATGTCTTCTTTCTCCACGCTCAAACATACGGTAGAGTCCTACTGCTTCCATACCGCCAGCACTACCGGTATAGTTCGCTTGGCATTGTGTGTGGTTTGCCTTCCACTCCAAAAATTCAGCACTTGTGGGGCTCAACTTACTTTTCGAATGACATGCCCTACATTTGCTTGACATTCCTTCAACGTCAATAATTTTACCAGTATCAATCGCTATCAAAGACACGCAGCCATTCAATGAGGAATGCCCTCGCCTCTGCCACGTACCGTCACCTGACACACCACATTCAGTACCTCGCACAACACAACGCACTTCAGCAGCGGCATTCATCATTGATTTAGATGCAACCTTCTCAGCAGCTCTACAAAGTTTTGCAGATATCTTGTGGTAGGCAGAATGCCAAGGCGGCGGTGGCATGTTCATGACTTTCGCCAGTGTCACAGCTCCAGAATACCCCTTGCCTAGCTGACGCATTGCGTATACCAGACGCAGGTTATTCTCAATACAACTTCCTGCCTTTTTTGATGATTCAAATGAGTGTGCATATGCGCATGCACCACACACTACAGCATACGAGAAGGATATTCCATTCTGGGAGCACTCCTCCAGCTTGAGCGAGGTGTTCTTGCACTCCGGGCAAGCGAGGATTGCAAAAACAGATGAAAGGATCTCCACGTCAATAATCCTATTACCCTGCAGTAAGGAGTCTGGCATTGGCACTTCGCAGTTGTCGTCCCAGTTCGCAAGCTTTGCAGCACTCGCTGATACATCCACGTCCACATGGCCAACGGTCGGAGCATTCACGGTGTGTCGATTGCAAGTGAACTTTCGTTTCAACCGTCTTTTTACCCTGAATTTGGCCATAACTGCTTATTAAAACGTTCAGCCTATGTTAGTAATATTGCTAGTGAAGATTTTAGGTATAAAAACTACAAACTACGCAGCGTTAACAGCAGTTGCACGAAGCGCGCGCAAAGTGAACAACAGAGACGCTTGTAGCGTCATGCGTCCCCCTTACGGATATTTAAAGCAACGTTTGAAAAAAGAAAGCCTTACAAATTATCTTTAAATAAGTTTATACTTATCCAACTAAAACATAACAGAAAAATTACAACTTTTGTCGCTGATGTTCTCTAACTAATCAGTTTCTGTTACCACACAACACTAGTTTCGGTTTCGCAACCGTTCACCACATGTTGGTTAATTGGCTATAACTTCGGAACAAAATAAGATAGAAACGTAATTTTTTCGTTAGAATGTTCTTCAATGTTTGGGGATTATTTTAAATTAAAAATTAAAAAATGTGTTTTTTCAAAAAAATTGCGTTTTCAAAGGTGGTGACATACCTTAATAAAGTTCATTGTCTGTCTGTCTGTCAGGATTGTTTGTTTTGAGATATTCTTGCAGGTTCGCCGAGTGGGGTCTATATGATCTGCAATTCCAGTGCCAAATGCGGAAGGTGGGAAGCGACTCCGTATGTCTACGTTTGGGAGCCGCCATGTTGGTGGTTGTCCTCCACCTGGAGTAGGTGGTTTGGTGTTGTCGAGCTAGAATCCTCTGCGGATTCCACTCGCACTGTCTTTCGTCCTTTGCGTTCGGTTCCTAACTGCTCCGCCAGATGTTCATGAGTCACGAAATTCTTGTAAGCATAGGTAATGAAGTTGTGTTGTTGTGCCATGAAGCCATCCAGTTTGGCGTCAAGTGTGGTGACCGTACGGGTTAGTGGGAGCGAGATAGAAACAAATTGTAGCAGCACCAACGAGGCAACGCACAGAGCTGCTGCCGACGCGGCCCTCGTTGCCTAGCCGCGCATGCGCTGAAGCCGTAGCGATGACGTCACCTAGCGTTGCCTAGTAACCGCCGGCGCAGGTCTTTAGCCGCGCACATACGTACGTGATGCGACGCTATAGCGCATCGCATATCGTTGCGCATCACCATAATGCGATGCGTCATCGTTTACATGTAGCGCCTCAGCCCACGTGCAACGGCATCCGAAACGAGCTCGAGCCTGTTTATAGAGAACGTGTCTCACTGGTAAGTCATCATCATCATCAGCAGCCTATATTTATGTCCACTGCAGGACGAAGGCCTCTCCCTGTGATCTCCAATACCTCTGTCTTGCGCTAGCTGATTCCAACTTGCGCCTGCAAATTTCCTAACTTCATCACCCCACCTAGTTTTCTGCCGTCCTCGACTGCGCTCCCCTTCTCTTGGTATCCATTCTGTAACTCTAATGGTCCACCGGTTATCCATCCTATGCATTACATGGCCTGCCCAGCTCCATTTTTTCCGCTTGATGATATCGGCTATCCCCGTTTGGTCTCTGATCCACACCGTTCTCTTCCTCTCTCTTAACGTTAGGCCTAACATTTTTGTTCCATCGCTCTTTGTACGGTCCCTAACTTGTTCTCCAGCTTCTTTGTTAACCTCCAAGTTTCTGTCCCATATGTAGCACCGGTAGAATGCAATGATTGTACATATTTCTTTTCAGCGGCAGTGGTAAGCTCCCAGTCAGTTTTTCGTAACGCCTGCCATATGCACTCCAACTTAATTTTATTTTTCTATAAATTTTTCTCATGATCAGGGTTCCCTGTGATATATATATATAGCCAAACCTGGCAACACTGGCAGGTGCGCGCTCGCTTCGCCCGACACAGACACGGCTCCTGCCTGCCTGCGTTTGTGGCATACCAGGAACGCTGTCGCTCGTAGGCGCCGACGCGTCCAGCGCTAGTCACGCGAACTGTCGCGAAAGGGAAGGTACCTCCGAAAATGATCGCTCGAGAATACCTTCCCTACAAGCATAGTTTACTACAGTGGCTATAGCCACTGTAGTTAAACCAAGTTAAGACTTAGCAGCAACCAAGTTAATACCTAGCAGTAGCAGCCAGTAAGACTTCGATTGACTCTTTCGCTGTGCCTAAGCTTTGCACGACCGAGTGCAAACTTGGCCGCTTTTTTTTTTTTTTTCTCTTTTTTTTTTTGCATTTCGCCTCCATCGAAATGCGGCCGCCGCGGCCCGGACGTCTCCTTTCGCCCGTAGGTTAAATACAGCAAGCTGATTGTGTTTTGAACAGCGTACTTAGGCGGTCCCAAAACTGGGCATGATGCAAGTAACGCAAGCTAAATTTGTTTGGGCGAGAAGTGCCCAGCACCAGGCCTCCTCCGCAATGCGATAGTGTATGGCAAATCCCGCGCGTCGTCCGCTACAGCGCGTCCCGAGGAGGCACAAGGCAATCCTTGCGGCCCAAGCAGAGGATACGCAGTAAAGAAAAGCATTACTTAAGCAGCCATGCACTCTATTACGAAAGAAAATTTAGCTTCAGCTGTAAACTTTCTAGCATACAGGTGAAAGTGCCCGCTTTCAAAAGAGGTGGCAAATGGCGTACTTCGCCAGCCCACTTTTGACAGTGGGGGGGAGGGGGGGGGGGGTGTCATTGTGTAGCGCGTCGCGTAATCGGTAGCGATGGCAACCCACTTGTTTCCGAAAGCAGAAATTAGAAAAGGACTAACCTGGTCCATGCCGGCACGGAAGGGCTTAGCTGGAATGTCGATGGGCTGCAAATAACCAGCAGGGGGTATGGGCGGTTTCTTCTGGCACTGAAAGAACTCGCAGGAGCTGACGTAACGGCGCACTGAGCTGGCTATTAAGCCCAGACCAATAGAAGCGGCGGCGCAGGCGGTCATGTCCGAGACACACCAAGGCGGCCAGTGGTTGAGGCGTCGTAAAGCTCAAGGGGTCTGTGGGTTGCAGATGAGTTTGTACAACTAGCAATAGGTCAGGACTATCAGGGAACGCACTACGCCGATACAGGATATGCCATCCTCGAGGGTGAACATGCGCACGGCGTCTCTGGGTGATTACTCAAAATGCTCATCAACAGGCTCAAGTTAGTATCACAACGCTGCTTATCCCCGATGTGTAGGAGCTGACAAAACGCATTCAATTGTTTCACTGTCTTAAGTCGGCCACATGATAGCAAGATAAACAACCGGCATCATGAAGCATGCGTCCTGTCTTGTAGACAACCGAGTACAAGTATTCTTGTAGGCGCAGTGCCCAGCAGGTGAGCCAGCCTGTAGGATCTTGGAAGGAGGAAACCAACAAAGGGTGTGGTGGTCTGTGACTACCGTGAACAGTCGACGAAATAAACACAGGCACAATTTTGCAACGGCCCACATAATTAAGTGCGAGGCCTTCACGCACAGTAATGGTAGAGCATTCTGGTACACTCTAGTAATGGAGTAATTTCTCTCCGAGGCGGACAGGAGCCAGCTGGCATAAGCTATAACGCAGTCCTATCCACGTTGATGTTGGGCCAGGTCAGCGCCTATGCCGTAACCAATGGCATCAGTGCTGATTTCGGTTGGGGCTGATGGATCAGTGTGCCAGGATGAGCGGCGTAGTGAGGAAGGAGGTGACTTGGGAGAAAGCGGTGCCCTGTTGAGGTCCCCAGAAAAAAGGAATGTCCTGGTTGAGGAAATCGGTGAGTAGTCTCGCAATGACTGCAAATTTATTTACGTATCGCTGAAAATGAGAACGTAGTCCCACAAAGCTCTGAACATCTTTGGCAGACTTAGGGACAGGGAAGCCGGTCACAGCTCAGATTTTTTCCGGGTTCGGCTGTACTCCGATAGCATCCACGAGATGCCCAAGGATGAAAATTTGGCAGCATTCAAAACGGCACTTCGAAGAAATGAACTACAGTCTGGTCCGGCGAAAGACATCAAAAACAGCCAAAAGGCGGTGAAGGTGTGCAGAATGTAGGTGAAAACACAATGACGCTGTCTAAATAACACAGGCACAAGCATGAGCTGACAGACGCATTCAATTGTTTCACTGTCTTAAGTCGGCCATGGAGTAGATAATCGATCATTCACTCGAATGTGGCTGGGGCATTGCACAGTCAAAACGGCATGACATTGAACTGGAAAAGCCTATCAGGTGTGCACATGCCCATATCAAAAAAAAATAATAATAAGAGGGCGTATGCAATCAGCCTTTGGCAACCTACAGAAGAAAAAAACATTTTCTGTCAGTACTTAGTACTGTACACATTCCCACTTGCTATAAAAGGTGTTGCACAGCCTCTTTAATTCCAAGCTGCAGCTTTAGCTTAAAGGTATTTCAGCTTTCTCCTAGTTTTTTTCAGCTTTCTCATATCGAATGTGTAGTGAAGAAGAGGGACGATGGATCAGAGAGCCAGCCTATAAGCGACGCAATCCAGGGGTCTTTGCGCTGCTCAGAAGCGATGGTGCGAAGGTCGATGGAAGGCACAGTCAACCGAGATATATTGTTGTCAGCGAGAGGGCATCGGCGTCTGAGTGGTGTCGTCCGCTGCGGTAGAGTATGCGGATGTCGTAGTCTTGCAGGCGAAGTGCCCAACGTGCAAGACGGCCGGACGGATCTTTCAACGACGCCAGCCAACATAGTGCGTGGTGGTCCGTGATGGCATCAAATGCGCAGCCATACAAATATGGCCGGAACTTAGCAAGAGCCCAGATGATCGTGAGACATTCTTTTTCTGTCACGGTGTAATTATTCTCGGCTTTCGTAAGCGTTCGGCTGGCATAAGTAACGACATACTCAGGGAACCCTTGCTTGCGTTGCGCGAGGACAGCTCCGACGGCCGCCAGTGGTTGTTAGTAGTGCCTCGCAGCCTGCGTTCCGATATTTGCGCAGCTTTCCGCGCCGATCTCCAGTGTACCCACTCTGGCGTTTTCAAGACTTACCAGCACCTTCAACAGCGGTTCTACTGGCGAGGGATGTACAGCTACGTTCAAAAGTTTGTACGCTCTTGTCCCGATTGCCAGCGCCGGAAACCTTCATCCCGCCTCTCACCAGCTGGGCTGCAACCTTTACCTTGCCCCACCTGGCCCTTTGGGCACGTCGGTATAGATTTGTCGGGCCCCTTCCCATGACATCGGCTGGAAACCGCTGGGCTATTGTGGCAGTTGACCACCTTATGCGATACGCTGAAACTGCGGCGCTTCCGGCAGCTAGTGCACACGACGTTGCCTCCTTCCTGCTACGTCGGTTCATCCTACGTCATGGGCCACCCGAGGAGCTGCTCAGTGACCGCCAACATGTCTTCCTCTCGGAAGTAGTTGAAGCTGTTCTCAAAAAGTGTCACGTTGTTCATCGCACAACAGCGTACCATCCTCAAACCAATGGACTCACGGAACGATTCAACCGTACGCTCGGCGACATGCTCTCAATGTACGTCTCCTCCGATCACACGAACTAGGACGCCATTCTGCCCTTCGTCACCTATGCGTACAATACCGCTACGCAGAGCACTACTGGTTTTTCGCCATATTTCTTATTGTATGGCCGGCACCCATCGCACACCATCGACACAATACCGGCCCGACCCATCTGAATGTGCGCCCATTTCTGATACGCTGAGATATGCCGAAGAGTGCCGCTACCTCGCCCGGGCCTTTACCTCCAATGACCAAGAGCGCCAGAAGAACACTCGCGGTGACACCACCTCTGCGCCCACCTTTCTTCCTGGAGTGCTTGTGTGACTCTCGGTTCCTTCCGCTGCGCCTGGTCTGTCTTCCAAGTTAATGCCCAAGTATGAAGGTCCCTACCGCATCGTCGAGCGTGCATCACCTGTCAACTATGTGATTGAGCCCGTTGAACCATCTTCGGAAATGCGCCGTCGCGGACGCGACATTGTCAACGTCGAGCGCCTCAAGCCGTATTATGATCCCCTAATAGTGACGAGCTGTTAGGTCGCCCGACGGCTCCCTTTTTCGTCCCCGGGGTAATTGTAGTGAAGAAGAAGGACGATGCAGTGGGGCAGTCTCTCCAGCGCATCGCTCGGACTACGCCGCTTGCAGTTCCCTGAACTGATCAGACGGTCAGCCCTAACGCTTGCGTACAATAAACGCCTTTACAAATGAATTATTTTATTTCTAAACACTGTATAATGTAAAGCTTGCTTGTTGCCTTGTTAAGAGAAAAAAAAAAAAAAACGCTCATTGACATTAACATAGCTCCTTTACAGGCATATATTTAAAAGCATGTAATATGCATTCACAAATGGACGTCCGGTCAACTGAGCAGGTTGTAAATAAGGAACAAGTGTTTTCAATTAAGACATTAATGAAGAAAAGGGTAACATCTTGTCATTAGATGGACGTAGGGTGTTGAGTTAGTTCAAGGAAAGAATTGATACTACAGTAAGGCAGATTACTTTTACTACAGTAACGCACATGGAAATGTGGCACAAATAGCCCAATAATAAAAGTGCCGAAATCAAAACAACAAATTCGCATACAGGCTGCCTAAAAGAGGAATTTAGAATGAATGCCTGAAAATTATTGAGAACTTATATGTAGCTCTATCTGCGATGCTTGACAGCTACAAATCTAATAGTTTGTTATTTTATTTTTCTCTTTTCTCCTCCTTTTATTGCGATAGCAATTATATGGACACTCCAAAGCAGATTTCTGCCGTCGGCGTCGCCGTCGCCGTGAGGTTCCGTATGACGTCAATGGAGATGAAATCGTCGCCGCGTGCCGCCGAACGCTGTATGTGCGAGTGAAAGGGCGCGAGGGACGCGCGCTTTCACGGGGAATGAACGCACGGCGGAGAACAAACGCGCGTTCTGTGCCGTGCTCCATTAAGGCCTGCAGAAGTAGGCGTCTCTTTCCTCCTTTACAATCACCATATATGTAGAGCAAACACGCCTTCTTATGACGCACAAAAGGCCGTGGGGGGGGGGGGGGGGCAGGGAAGGGAGGCGACGTTTAGCTGCGGCACCAAGTGCCTATTTATATCAGAGGCTCCGGCAACAGTCACCAACGCCGCACGCATTTTGTGCGAACGCGGGCAAAACGCCGACGGCGTCGACAACAGTGCTGTGTGTTGCCGGTGCTGCTGCATGTCCAAGTTTGTACAGCGGATAAAACTACTATCCTTACTCCGTATAGCTCTCTACTAAGTTGCTATCGCAATTGATGCTTCGCCTTTCGGGTGAAACTGCGACAACTTTTTCTTCCCTTCTATTCATGGGCAGATATATTAGGGCTTGTGATTTTCCTTTCCTTCTTCCTTTTTTTTGCCCTTTTCTCATTTTTCATCACTTATGGCATGCCCATGCCAACCCGACTCCTCATTCATCAACTTCGAATAGTGAATTCCCAAACTGAATATGAATCCAATAGCTGACTATTCCATTCATATTCCAAATATCAAATACTTGCACATTCGTAGTGGTAATCTATTTCGTCCCTATAAGGCACTCAGCTGCACCTAACTAAACTTGCCCAGCCCCAACACATAATGAAGGCTATTCCACCACACACCAGTGAGATGCCAATCATTTTTAATTTCATTTATTTCCCCTCAGAGCCATAAAGCCATTACAGAAAGGAGTGGCAATAATAAAAAAAAGGCTGACGAGGAAGCTTATGGTCACAGAGAGCCTACTTAAACATGTCATGATCAGTGATAGAGGCGGGAAGGCGATTGCAGTCATGGCTTGTTTTCGGAATGAAGGCTTTAAAATATACCGAAGGAGTGTGCTGGTCTGGGCTGGTTGGTACGTCATTTGGACGGGAACAAACAGCGCTAGGACGGGACGAAGTGTCAGCGCCTTGTCTGTCAACTCACTTCGTCCCGTCCTAGCGCTGTTTGTTCCCGTCCAAAAGCTTTGAAATATGCATTGCTCTTGCACTGAGTTACCCCAACTTTCATACGATGATCAATGCAGGATGACAAATGGCTTGGAGGCGAAAAAAAGTTTCATTTTCAGGTCATTATTAGTGTAATATATTGTATGAAACAGGCATAAGCGGGAAATATGAAGTCTGGTAGAAAGGAGCTGTAGTTCAAGCTTTTGATTTATGTGAGTAATTTTGGCGAAGTGATAGCAGTTAGAGAGAATAAATCTAGCGGAGTGGTTTTTATATCCTGAGCACCTGCACAGCTGGACCCTGCAAGGACCAGCTAGCCAGAGAAGAAAAATCGCTTAGCAGTCACCTATCTACCACTTTGCCCATTAAGATGTGTGTAACTATCCCTGAAGATGCAATTTTGTGTGAATAAATTATGCTCTTAAACAAGAGTTATGTCGGTTACCTTGTATTAGGTAACCGTTGCAGCATGTTACAAGTGATTGACTGGATAAAGCAACGAGGCATATATACTTTTTTAAGGTATGCACAACCAAGTTCAAGTAACTGATAAAGGTAGTCTTTTCCGCTCCTTCTGAACATTTCTCTTGCGTTTTTTCTCCAGGTACTTGTCGAGTCTGCCAGCCTTCTTCAGTAGCTTGAATCTTTCAGCCAGCTCAATTTTTCGTCTTGCAGCTGTGAAGAGTAACAGGAGGTATGCGTGTGTGATACAGTCAAAACATGTGCACACAATAGAAATCTTGCTACAGAGAAAGTGGAGTGTGTGTCGCAAATACACTGGGTGAACACAGTAAAGATTTCATTGTAACCAGTGGCATAGCCAGTTATTTAATCCAAGAAGCAGTATAAAAAATTCACGCCAATTTTAATATTCTAGTAGATTTTATTTACCTGTTCCATAAGCAGCAAAAATGCACTTTTAGCAGATGGAATACTTTATAACAGAATTTGGATTAGTATTTATTTATTTATTTATTTATTCAGTACCCACAGGTTCCAAAAGGCATTACAGTGGGGGGGGGGGGGGGGGGAAGGTTTTACAAACAGTTATAACAGTAACAAAAAATTTTTTCTACACATGTAAGGCAAGAAAAAAAAAAAAGAGAAAAAGTTCAACAAAAGTTACAGCCGTTTCAGAGCATGTTAAGTTATACATGGTCAATACAACGAAAAGGTCAAAGAAACGGGAAAGTTGAGTCACTTCAACAGGGCAAACGATACATCATTTGACACGACGTTGATGACACCGGCAGGCAACCTATTCCATTCTTTTAAAGTTGTTGAAAAAAAATGATTTCTTTAGCAGTTCTGCCTTGCACGGAACTTCTCGTACCTTTAGCTCATGGTCTACGCGTTGTGGCTGGTAATTAGTAGGTAATGACACTGACAGTGGAATATAAAGGCTACTAGTGAATATTTAGTGGAGTATAACAATTGTGCAAAGACAGCTTTCTTCAGATAACCCTCAGTAAAAGAGGTGAAGCAGGTGTAAGCAGTGTCCTCGAAATAGTCTACATCGTTCCACACTGAACACAGGTTGCAAGGAAGGAAAAAAATAATTTTGTTTCACTTTTATATTTAAAGAAAAAAAATTTAATCTTGAATGCCATTTTTGAGCTGTTCCCTAAACTGCACCCATAACCGAAATTGCAGAGGATTATAACCAAATTTTGCATGTTCATGCAAAAGGATGTGTAAAATGCAAGAATGTAGGTCTTATAATTTTCAGCAATATTGGTTAGGTGAATTTTGGGACCGCTCAAGTTCTCAAAAATGGCAATTGAGTTTTTTTTTTTTTTTTAATAACACAGCGAAAAAAAAATTTTTAGCTTCCCTGCAATCTGTGGTTTATGTGGAACAATGTAAGCTAGTTTATAACAATCTCTTAATAATGATATGAAGCTCCACTTGCACAAGAGACCATACGTTTTCCAATTTTAGGGGGCACAGAAAAATTCTCGCAGAAACTCCTCTGGGAGTTGCCTAAGTATGAGTAAGCATCGTGCCACTTGCTATCTCCATGCAGCCCGGTGTCATTATCAATGTTATGAAACTTGATGTGACCAGTATAAACCCTTATCAACTCTCATCAGTCACTATCAACCTTATCAAACCTGGATGTCCAGTGTTGCAAAACCACCACATTTGCTGAGGGGGTTATGCAATGCTTTATTAATGGTTCAGATGCTTGTTTTGAGCTTGTTCTTTATTGAAACGTATGCTGTTCTGTGTGTTGTATGGGTGATTTCAATGAACATATGCACTGTTCGCTAGTATCCTTTACGGGGGTACGAGCTTTTGTATTCATCTTATCTGACGGAAAGGATTCTCATTGGGTAGGCACAGAAACGCTTGCACATTTAAAATGACTATATAACATTTTGATCAACTAAAATATATTGGAAAGTGCAAGATTTAACTCTATACAATACACAAATTTCGTCCAATCATCTTTATTATTATTAAAGATAAATTTCTGAGGTGCATCTCCCCTTCACTCTTTCGCTCTTAAACTCATTTTCGGTGCTTATATGTTTTAACATTTTATTTCAAGATGTAGTACAGTGAAATCTCGATATAACAAACTTCAGGGGACCGCGGTGAATGGTTCGTTATTCTGAAAAGTCGTTATAGTGAAATCCCCAAAATTAACCACTCCACCCATTAACTCAGCAGTTCGTAAGTCGGCCCCATATGAGCTGTCCACGAAGACTCTCGAAGACTCTTGGCTCTCGGCCCACGCTGTTGCTATTTGCCATAGATTCCGGCCCCACGCACCACCAAAGCACCATGTAGTAAGAGTGACGCGCTCAAAACAGACGCTGACGCCGAGAAAACTACGGACAAAAAAGAAGCTCCATGTCGCCTTCAAAGCGCCATGTTTCTTGTTTGTTTTTCACATTCCTTGCCGTAGACACCGCAACTGTCTCACTCAAGACGGACACCTGAACTATTTTGAAGCGCAAGCATGCAAAAATGACACCACCCGGAAAGTAAAAACTCTGACCGTGTGGCAACCCCACGAGTACGGAGGTTACATTTCTCTGCGCACGTAGCGAGTACAGCCGCAGAAAGAAGGGCGAAAAAAGGAAGAGACACGCCTCCATTGCTAGGCGACACTTGTCTGGGCGGAGCATGCGCTTACAAAACCTGATGCGTCGTCGCCTCAGCAAATGTTCGAATGCTCCTGAGCATGACAATTGCCACTTCAGGACCTTCTCAGACAGAATGGCTCGCCTGACTGTTCAGCTGACACACTGTCACCTTGCCTCGAAATGAAATAGCATGAGTCGAGAGCGAAAGCATTTTGCAGTGATGCCCAAACCGATGCGTGCCTTCTCGCCTCGCTGGTCCCGCTGCTCTACTGAGCTGTGCTGTTGGAACAGCCATCCAGGCGGGGCCTTCAGGCATACTCAGTCGCTGTAGAGCGCAAGGGTACCATCCTAAACCAGAGACAGACCCACTGCAACGTGCGCAGGCGTGTCATCTGCCATTCTTGGGGTTGGCTAGTACGGAAAAGGCATGCACGAAAGAACCTATGTGCGCGCGCGGGTGACAGCCGTTTTTCTTGTTTCATGCCTTTGTCACCGATTCGCGTGATCGTCGCACTGCTTTCGAGTCTTTTTCGGAACTCGTGGAGTGATTATCGTGGCACATTGGCCTTTCGAGAGGTGGCTGCCTACTTTCCAACGCTGCGTGCCAGCATACTTTTTTTCCCCTCAGGTGCTGTCTCAAGTTTTCCAAACCCATGCGCCATGGCATCCGCTTTTTGCACCTTGTCTGCTAGCCTCCTGTTTCGGCTGCCGTGACTAGATACACGAAAATCTAAGAATCCCCAGATTTTGGAATTAGTTCGTAGTATTGAGGCATTGTTCTCATGACACGGAAACTGAATAATGATCATTATTCTGAAAAGTTAGGTATTCTGAAGTTCGTAGTACTGAAATAGTTTTACATTGAAACTATAAGCAGTCAGCAGGGGATTTCTGAAAAGTTCACTAATGTGGGGTTTGTAGTAATAAGATTTTACTGTAGTCGCAACGTATACTACTATGATACATAATATTATAGCCTGATCACTAGTGTTTTGAATGGATGTACAGCAGTAATATTTGCTCAGACAATTTCTGAGAATGAAACTTGAAATAAGCACCTCAAGGAACATGAATGAAAGTAATAATTGGCTACTTTTAGTTTTACTGAGAGCAAAAAAAAAATTCTGAAATATACAAAATATGCACCTAGTTCCCAATTTTCATAAGTGAGATCATGGAAAAAAATTATTACGGTGATTTGTTGGCATGAATACTAGCCATAGTGATGCCCATGCTATGCAGGAAAGCAGTAGCTTCGCAAATGTGAGAACGGGTAAGTTCCTATTGTACAGGGAGAGCATTTGTTTTTTTTTGTTTGTTTTTTGTTTGTTTGTTTTTTTCATTGCAGCAGGCACCTAGTTTGTTTTTACTGCCTTCTTTAGGCTCGCGAAGTAATGGTTGTCAGGTCAGGCAGCATGCAGAAGCCTCCTAACACTAGGTTAGTGCATTCAATCGGCTTTTCTGTGCAAGCAAGGTGGTCGTCTAGTGCGCATTGAATTGGTGCTAGAGCCTCCACATTCTTTGTTCAGTTCCTGTACAGTGCTGTACAGTAATGTGGAGTGTTGTAAAATATTGTACAGTAATGAATAAGGGCACTTGAACAGACGGTGTTCAAAATGTAAGAGTTTAGACAGTCAAGCTTCGATCAAATGTTGGTCTGTAATCAACTGTGTGTAAACCCTACATGACGAGAAGGATTGCTCGTAATAATTTGCGCATGCACTGACAAAGCGCTGATGGATAAAAGCAACCAACGAGGGGTAATATAAAGTTGTGCTTGATATTAGTTGAACACAATTATCAAAATAACACACACTCATGAGAATCTAACGTTGTTTGAGACATGGTTAAAACATCCTATACGTCTGATCATAAAAATGAAAACCCGCGAGAAGCTTCTGTGTTTTCTCGGCTGCTGCCATTTAAAAATTATCTTCCCGAGTCGATCGAAGCGCAAATTTTGAGTCTTTTTATTGAGGCTAATCTCAACAATACCTTCAGTCAAAGTTTTATTTTTCCAGACTCCCCAATCTGCCAAAAATTGTCAAATCTAATATCTAAAGTTCAGTCATCATTTCAGAGGGTGAATGATGTTGCTACTAGAAGAATTCCAATAGAAATGTATAAGAATGCGTAGAAGAACTGTCACTCAAATTTATCATTTCAATAGGCGTGGTGACGAAAGAGTTAAGTAGGGTCCACATCAATCTGTCTCTTAGTTTCGTTTAAAAGCAGACTGAGCAGTTGCCATCTGAAGCAACAGTGTTGTTGAATGTATGCACCAGTATGACTAACATGAGTATGGCACAAGCAAATGCAAATGAAAACTTTCTCACATTTTAACTGCTTAGTTGCACTGCCAGTATCGTCCACTTGAAGCAACAGCTCATTAGCACAAAATTTTGGACGAACGTGACATAGAGCAGCAAATGCAGTTTAATACCGTGTTTGAGTGCACTAATCGATTTTTGTAGGTGCGATAGCAAAAGTCAGTGTTTGGCCCTTCCTGGCAAATAATACTAATGGAACGGAAAAAATAAAAATAAATAAAAAAATTTTTTTAATTCACCGACGATTACGATACTTACTAATGCGAAATTTGAGCGCAGCTCTATAGTATGTGATTTTATTTCGTGATATATTGGCTGGCGCGGACAATCGGTGTCATGCGGCACGTTGCAAATAGAGCGAAGTCGGCCTCACTAATCTGGAGATCCAGCCAGCGCGTGGGCGTGATTCGCAGAAGCCACAACTGACAGCCTTCCCAGACGACGTGCGCTACTCTGGCGCCACCGTCGCTGCACTATGCTTTTCTTCTCACGCTTTCATCATATCCTCCTCCGCTTTCCTCCTCACATTTCACTCTCGTCGCTTTTTTTCATTCCCCACTGCACGCTGTGTTCGCTCTCCAATTATGCTGTGCTCGTTCGCTCAGTTACGCCGGGAACGCCGACGCTTGCCGCAAGAACGGGCTCCTAAGAGCTGCGCTCTAAAACATTTCGGTTTTTTTTTTTTTTTGTTCTGTGCCATTAGTACTCTGTGGCATCCACTCAACAAGTGAAACAACTACTCTGCTATTTTGCAGGAAGGTGCAAAAGTCAAATCACATAAAGATGCTTAGTTAAGCCCCCGGAAAGTAAAGCTAGTTTCGGTTTCAAGGAACATGCGTGCTGCTAGCGGTTGCCGGACATCCTAAGTTATTTTTCTTATTTCTCTTTTTGTGAATTTTAAATCGGGCGAAGCGCGGGAAGGTGGTCACCATCATGCGTCCGTCGAGCTTGCCTCCGCTCACCCTTGCTACTCGCTCAGCGATATCGTCTGCTTTGGTTGTCGTCCCAAGTGTGAAAATGGGAAAGATATGACAGAGAAGCTTGATCAGGCGTGCAACGAACGGAAGATGCAGGAAACCAGGTTGACCAAGCATTAGACGAAGATGGCTAAATTGGGGCATCACATGTGTTGCGCAGCTCTGTGGTGTTCGAACACCGGGAATTCCAGTTCTGCGAAGTTTTTCAGGTTTCCTAATGACCACGGGTAAGCACAAGTATTTCACTCTATTTTCCAAGCAGGTATTCATTTTGCATGAGTAAACCAGTTCTGTGCAAGCCTGAGTGGACTGACATAAAAGCAGTCACTCGGCTCATTCGTCATGACGGCAGCCCGTCTGTTGCCGGTGAAATACTTGTAATGAAGGGCTTGAGTGCGTGTTTTTGGGCTATATATTTTGTTCACTCTTTGTCGACATGCAAAGC
The DNA here is from genome assembly GCF_013339745.2 of Dermacentor silvarum. Lineage (NCBI taxonomy): Eukaryota > Metazoa > Arthropoda > Arachnida > Ixodida > Ixodidae > Dermacentor > Dermacentor silvarum. The sequence goes on along the minus strand of NC_051154.1, from coordinate 183,758,690 downwards.
CAAGGTTAAAGAAAAGACGCAGCCGTGATGGTGAATAATTTTCGCATTGGTTTGGATCTTCTGGAATCTATTTTCACTCATTATGTACAAATTTCCATTGTGAATGAAAATTGCTTCTGCAGATTGTCACTTTCGCACTGCGTGGAGGTCAGTCTTTTTCCAGTACCGAACGTGTGAACAAAAACAAAAGCGTTCAACTTTTACTTGTGTTGAGTTTTAGCTGGCCGAGAAATCGGCTAGTTTTAGTTGATCCACTTCACAACACACAAACAAAATTAACGATTGATGGTGCCAGGAAGTTATTTTCTTTATGCTACCTCCCACAATACCTGTGGACTAGTTGAAGTGTAGCCCTAAACGTAACCGCAAGTTAGGACTTTCAAAGTGACTACTTTCACGAAATGACGAAATGTAATATATTAACCGCGAATATTGGCAATTAACAACGGTTCGCTATATAAATACTCTTCATTATCATTACTTAGCACTGGTGCGTACGAGCAATGTCCCAGCGATTTAGAAAATGAATAGCAGCTTGCAAGGTAAACCTGGAAGGAAGAAAGCGCTCCCTAATACACGACACACTTCAGCGGGTTCTGCTCCGCGATTTGGCCAATGTCGCCGCACGGCCAACGGACCTGTAAGAGAGCATGAACACAGTCCGCTTGCATGCGAAGTGGGAAAGGAGGGCTTCAGCGACAACCTCCTCCTCCTGGCTGCACGCCCTCTCCCTCTACCTTCTGACCTCATCAGTGACGTCATGGAGGCATTGTTTTGTTTGTGAATTATTTCCAGTAGGATATCCGGCAGCCGCCAGTGGTGGAAGCGGCGCTGCCGCCGCCTATCGGCATGGGACCGAGCGTCCCAAGGCAGGTATAGGGAGTTTCCGGCCCTTGCTTAGACTACATTTCCTGAAGTACAGTCAGAAACCTGATGTGCTGCTAAAATGCACTGCATGCCCCTGACTCACTGCATAAATGCTGGGCATGCAGTATGTGGCAAACAACAGGTTTCTCACCAAGGATCACAAGTGCAATAGTGCCTTCATAGTACAGTGCAACCCCGATTATACGACTTTGAGGGGACCACGCAATACCATCGTATAATCCGGGCGATGTCATATAATCGAAAAACTAAGAATACAGGCACTAATGCTTAGTCTTGCCCAAAAAACGGGTACAGACCACCTGAATAAGCCCGCTGCACGAACCTGCACTGCTCCAAGGAAGGTAGATTAAATTATAAGACATTACTGTATTTATTCGATTGTAACGAGTTTTTTTTTCGTGAATTTCATTGCTCGAACTCGACCGCAGCTTCGTAGCTTTAGTACCTTCCCGCAAAAAATGGGCAAAAGTAGAACCAGAATTCTAAATATTGCTTAATTTCGGTCGCATTATTAGGAAAACTAATAAAGGTACATGAATGAAATTTTGCGTCCTAAATGAAAAATCCTTGAACTCTAATTTATCCAAAATTTAGCTTCCTTGAGCATGTAGTAGTTGCCGGGTTGTTTACAACAGAAGTTTGCGATATTTGGCAATCTTCAAAAGCAAATTATCCAAAAAGTAAAAATTCAACATTATTTTGCTGCGTCTAGGAAATAGATAAATATGTCCTAAAGCTACAGAGCAAGCCGCAATGCAGTAAATGCGGTAGTTTCTTCTAAATATGGTCACAACTGAGACACAGTTCAGAAAAACCATGTATCTCATGCTTGTTCTTGAATATTTATTTCTAAATCACATTAATCAATTTCTTTATATTATATATACAGTAAAACCTCGATAATTCGAAGGTCGCCGGACCGCGAAAATTCTTCGAATTAAGCGGATTTTCGAATTAACCGAAATGAATAAAAAAAAAAAGAAAACAAGCAAGAACTTGCTGCAAAAAGAAAACACCTTTATTTTCCATGTTCGAGAAAAATTACTCAATGTAATTACCGATGCGGGATAACTTGGCGCGCTGGTTCGCAGCCCCTAGTGCCATGCTCTCCAGCTGGCTCAAAAAATGTAGCATACAAATATCACCCGCACTGCACTCAACAAAGTTGCGGACGATGTTCACGGAATCGATAACTGCCGCGAAAGCGGGCGTGGTGGTGCTTGACACCAAAAATTTGGACTTGCTGGATATTCCTGACTTCAAAAATGCACCGTCAGGGTTCCCATTGAGTTCATGCATTTTCGCACCCAATTTTTTGGACGAATTGAGACCCCAAAGTTCGAATTTGCGGACTAAATCGCTCTTTCCGAGCCGCGCTACCCAATCTTGGAGGCCGCCATGTTGGATTTTGCACTGGCTTGGATTCCAGTGGCTCGCTGTATAGCCAAGATTGGAACGTGCGCTATCAATAGAGAGCTCGCGCAATCTTCCAGTGTTGGAGGCCATGCCCGCTCTTCCTTGGCTGACAAAACGCTCCAGAGTACTGCTCTTTTTCTTTTTTCTTAGTATTTGCGCTCAGCACTATCGTAACCATTTATTGTGGGATGTTTTTTTATTGCGACAGCAATTATATGGACACTTCAAGCGGATTTTCGCCGTCGGCGTCGCCACCCTGAGGTTCCATACAAAGTCCAAGGGCGATAAAATCATCGCCGCGCGCCCGCCGTATGTGCGAGTGACAGCGCGTGGGGGACGCGCGCTTTCATGGAGAGCGAACGCACGGCGGAGCGTAAACGCGACTTCCTCCCTCGTGCGAAAGGCCGTGGTGGTATGGGAGGGAGGGGGGGGGGGGGCGACTTCTATTCTTCTAACAACTGCGTACTTAGCGCCGGAGCAGTTTCTCGCGCGCACCGTATCTTGAAAGCGATCTCCAGACGGCTCTGACCTTTTGTATGCGCTGTGCTCTCGCCGCTCAGTTTCCGTTGAAGCGATAGACCGCACGAACCTTCGCTCGCTGCGGCGGCTGCGCTCGTTCGTGCGCGCTGACACCACACTTGTTAATTCAGTGAGTTTTTTGTTGTTTTTTTTTCTCTAAAGTTTCGGTTGATATTTTGAACGTGGCGTGTACACTGAGCAGGTGTCTCGGAGACCCATGTCTCAGTGATCGGCGCTGCTTCCTGTACCTTCACGAGAGCTAAGCGGTGCAAAGCTCGTTTCTTGGATCTCCATGACGAACTCCGTTGGCGGAGATCGCCAACGCGGTGACGTTCGTGTCGACTGTACACGGAGACGACGCCATTGCTGCACAAATCCAAGCAAGTCGATCCCCTCCAAGCGTAGTATGAGGCAGGGCATTATTAGAGATTTTTTAAAGCCGCACTAATAACTTTTTTTTTGGCCGAACGAGTTTTCCGGACAATTTTTCAGTCCCCACGAGCTCGGAAAATCGGTTGGCGACTGTACGGAGCGCCCTAACCTAACCGCCACACGTTGCTACTAGCCGGAAACTTCGAATTATCCGAATAGATCCGCGCGGGCCATTCAAATTATCCGGTAGAATTTGCATTGAGAATGACGGGACCGCTCAAATTCTGTGAATTAACCGAAATTTCGAATTAACCGAGTTCGAATTATCGAGGTTTTACTGTAGTTGGAATCTACAAGAATTAAGCTTCTTTATGGTATATACGACAACTTCATATCATAAGTAGGAGATCCGCCACAGTTGCTCCAAAAGTACTGAAAATGGGGGCCCGTGCCCCGGAGTGGGTCCGCTGCCTTAAGTCTCGAACAAGCTCGACAGCTCGGCAGACAATTCTCGGGCGTTCACTTCTGGATATAGTTTCGCTTTCGCGAGAATTGGCTCGTCCCAGCATTGAATCCCTTGAAGTATACGGCCGGCAGCTCTCTTGACGCTGATAGCGAGCTTAGGACAGCACCAGAAACACTTGTTGGGGATGCTTTCACTGCCAAATCAAGCAAAATTTCGCGAAAGTTAAACTATCTACGAAAGTGATTGCTCGAGAATACCGCCCAAGGAAAGCTCTGTCTCCTCTTCGGACGACAATAAGTGAAGAGAACTAGTCTCCGAATTGCGATTCCTTGAATAAAGGTGCCATTTATTTTCCGTTCATCTCGCGTTACATTTGAGGTTTTATTTTTTTTTATTTTGCGTGACAGGAAAGTCGCCCTTGCGTTGCAATCGCGCTCGCGTTACATTCGGGTGAATATGGTATTGCACATCCATTATCAGGCGGCTACAGTGTGTTCATGTACCAGCCTGCATCTGCTTAGGGATTTTTTTTTTCTCTCACTCTCGGACAGTACCAGATAGGCGTCGTACGAGGCGGGGTCGGCGTAAAACTGCGTCGTATAATCAATGTTTTTATACATCATTCCCCCCCCCCCCCCCCATGGGGGTTTCGCCGGGACCAAACCAATTCGTCATAAAATGCCGGTCGTCGCATGACTGCGGGACGTATAATTAAGGTTCCATTGTACTTGTGATTTGCTAGCTTGATATGTGGTACTTGAGGTATGTGAAGATGCTGCTTACTGTATCTTATTTTAATACTTAATTTTTTTCTCAGTAGATATTTAGAGCATGTGACAACGGCAAGTTTCAAGATGTTTATGCACTGACGCACAAGACCATATAAAAATCTATCAATAAGCTCTATACACGCTGCAAATAACAAACCACTTTTGTTCTTCTTCAAGTTCATTTGTTTTAATTGTCCTGTTCATTGGACATTATAGCAATCCATTACCTGTCCAAAAAGAAAACTAGAAGAGCTCAGTGCAGATTTGATTAGCAGAGCTATGAGGGATAATCATTATTAAGTTGTCCACAATATTTCTCCTGACATCTCAGCATGCCAGCTAATACATTATTTGAATACAAGCTTTAACATATGCAGCAGCATAGAAAAAAAAACATATCAGTAGTCTTGAGTTTACCTTGTAGCAACAAAGAACAGCAGAATTAATTTGGATGAAAAGTACTGCTTAAACATTGTAAGCAGTGTTTCCGATTATGCAGCCCTATGAGGACAGACTCAAAGCACATTGAGACACAACTTACTTTTGTTCAGGAACATTGGATTGCTTTCACGGTTGTCAGCGAGGAACTGACTGTACTGGTCATCAAGGCGAGCCTTCAGTCTTTTCATCTTTTCAGTGGCTTCTTGATTTTCCTACAAAAAATATATACAATTTATACTTATATTCACTGCAAAAGCAAGTCTAGACAAAAAGAGAACACTAGCATTAAAAATTTAGCACAGCATGCTGCACATGGCAGTCACAATGGAGAATAGATGAAACATGCCTAGCTATCTATCATTTCTGATGTATCTCCTATTTACATATTACACAAAACAGCAATCGATCCTGTTTTGCTACCACGGTACCAGCATGCAATGGCTTCTGGTGCTCGGAGGATCTGCAATGTTTACATGAATCTGCCAGAGTGGAATTCCACTCCTTGTTCTGTTTTACAATCCATACACCAGGTTTTGAGTACTGAAAATGATATAATTTTCAAACGGATGCCCTTAAACTCATGAGAGTGGTCCTGAAAACAATGCGCACAGGACCAATGTTAACGCAAAGCATTTTTTGCCTCTTACCAAACATTTCGCATTAGGTAGTTTCCTGTGTTGCCTCATGTGGGACCTTTTTAATATAACAATTGGCCCTGGTGCACATACCACCATCGGACGGTGGGACTTGAACCAGCGTTCCTTATTGCAACAGTCCAATGCTCTACCCATTAGGCCACAGATGCATGCATGGCACAAAACAATAATGTGCAAGCCAGTGCTTTGAGACTGTTGGCACATGCATCACGTTGCATATAACTGATCTGCTTCCCTAAGCCTGCCAGCTTCCCCCATCCTCTTGTGGCAGCTAGCGCTGCGAGATGCTAGGTGACATCGCACCACCGCCTTCGGTATTGGCCCAGTTTCCCCAGTCCACAACCTTCAGGATCTGCCCAAGTCGTAATGGTTGTAACATTTCGCCAGGGCTGTCGCCCTGCCATTGTCATCACACACACAACTACTCATCCAACAAAATCATGTTACACCATCTCGTAAAGCTATGCAGAACAAGAACCCAAACAGGGTTAGATAACCAGCTACTGCCATTACAAAATGGTTTGCATGATGTTGATTCCCACAGTGTGAAGATGTGCATAATTTTTTACAATGGCAGGCCTAGTAATTTGGCCATCTTGCATAATTTTTGTCAAAAAATTGCAAACATTTTAACACGAAAGAAAATGTCTAAGAATTCTAAAAGGTCTAAAATACACACACAAATAACAATGGTAATATAACTTATGATGTGCCATGAGCTGGACAGAATACAAACCATCTTTTGTAAAAGTCGTTTCAAAGTCATGCGCTGTTGGGGGTCCTTTTCTTGTTGAACCATCTTGGCCAGCTCCTGCCTCTCCTTTGTTCGTATATCATTTACAAATGAGTAGCTTTCCCTGAAGTCTCTCTCATTGAAATTTCCTGACATAGCATTGAACCGTGGGTCCTGTTGAACCTGGATAAAGAAAGAAAAATGCCCACAGGCAATGCCACATCAGCGAACATGCCTGTTTGCTTGTGTTATTAGGTATTACCTTTCCAGAAGCATGATTTCTACTCTAACTCAGATCTATGAGAACAGACCACTATAAATACAGTTGTAAGTTTTTATAATTCACAGTACCACGGGTATCACTTATTATAATGGTCACGCCTCCAGCAGCCCCCAATGCAACTGTGAGCTGCAGCGATCACCTTGAACTTCTCCCACAGAGTGAACTACCATCATTCTAAAGGACACTAGTCATTCATGTACATTGCACTGTAATACGAAACTTTACAAGCAACACGGATGTGAAGCAGCACGAGGAACAGTTGTTTAAGGAAGTGAAAAGGGACTAATTTATGAAATGGCAAAGCAGTCCATTCAGGAACATGGCCTCTGGTCCCTCCAGCAACTGGCACATGCATGAATGCAAAGTGCAGCATCATAAGATTACAGCAGTGCTTCTACCCACAAGAAATCTCCAGCCGATTGAACAAATATCTTCTATAAGCAAGTTCTTATTTTCATCGGTCAAATATGCTGCAAATTAATCATAGCCAGTCACATCTCAATTTGATTGTTTTTGTGTACAATTGACAAGAGAACTGCACGCACACACAAAAAAAATTATTGTCACAGCGCGAGTGCCAAAGAGACTTGGATTCCTGGAATTCCCCCATGCAAAGCAAGAAAACAAAAACAATGTGGATGTTTTCATGCATGTTTACTATAAAGGAGCAAAACATAAATGACTATATTAAATTTAAAAATTTATTGCAAATTTATCGTTCCAGTGGTACTGGAGTTGCACATAACTACAGAAATCTCACTGGACCATTATTTTCCCATCACTATACAAGTCATTTCATAGTAATGTTATTAATTGTAAAGGCGTTCAACTGCCATCTGCAACTTGGAGCATCATGTTAACAGAACTGAGGTCATTGCAGGATGCATAAAGGTTAAAGTTCACACTTCCTATAACTTACAACTCTAATCGACATGCTTCACTGGGAGTATGCATACCATGGCGCTCAAAGAGGCCCTGCAACAATTTTTGAACATGGCAAATAAACCACACTACACATGAGAAAATGCCGTCACGAACATGTGAAGCAAGTATTACTCACTTGTGCACAGCAAGAAACACACATAACTATAAAGTTTGCTCATGCTTTCATGTGACTTTTTAAATCCCCGCCATATTTCAGTGCCCCAATGGAGCAACTATAGAGAATTGTAAGGAACACTATCATTCTTCATAGTTAGCTTTATATGAGGGCGGATCAAATATAAACAATACTTTTTTTGTAGAGCACATTCTATCGATTGACACACATTGCCACTTGAGGGTCTGTTAGGTATGCTAGTCAAGTCTCACGTGAGCAGTCGGCCAGTCTCGTTACATTCCTTAAGTAATCCGTCATACGATGTCCAAAAAAAGGTACACCTGTCGATTGAGCAACGTATTATTATACAGTTTCTTGCTCGTGATGGTGTAAACCTGACCGAAATAGTACACAAATTGGCAGCACAATTCAAGGATCAAACACTGTCAAGGCCGCATGTGTTTTCCTGGCATAAGAAATTCATGGAGGGCCGTGAAGAGGTTGAAAATGAAAAACATGATCGTAAGCCACAGACGAATAAGACTCAGCTGTCAGCTGGCAAGCTGCCTGCAACTGTTTCTTTTTGGTAACACTGCAGCATTTTGCACGTTGATTTCTTGCACGATCATTGCACCATTAATGGTGCATATTATTGTGAGCTTTTGAGAGAGGTTAAGCTTGCTTATCACTGCAAAAGGTGTGACCAACCAATACATAAAGTGATTCTTCTCCATTAAAACTACACACTGCAGCTGTCACATGTGCAAAATTAAGGGAGACATCACTGGGACACTCTTCTTATGGTCCCGACTTATTGCCCTATCACTTTAATCTCTTTGGGTCGCTCAAAGAAGCTCTGGTAGAACCAACGATTTGATGACAATAATGCAGTAGAGAAGGATGTGTACAACTGGCTGCTGACACAATCCACTTCTGTTCATGATGACAGGATCGGAAAGCTGCCACTCAGCAAGAGAAGATATATTTATGAATTACGAGATTATGTAGAAAAATAATGTATACTTGGTTTATTTCTTACTAGAAATAAAAAAATTATAAAATGAAAATCTTGTGTATTTGATCCACCTTCATAAAGATTTCGCACATTTTTTTAGAAAAATGATGTGGGAGCCAGCCTCAACAATCAGTACAGCAATCGCATGCAGACGGTGAATTCCGCTCAAACGGACTCAGTGAGAGAAACGCATGTGGCAGCACTGTTGCCGCTGGTTGAGCATGTAAAATAATGTACCTTTTGAATGAGCTTTCCTAATGAAAGTAGCGCATCACCACCACCAAACACAACTGTAAATTGTTGCATGGCTGTTGTCAAAAACAGCAGATGCTTGGGTTTTATAGCCATCAATATTTTCTTAGTGTCAGAACTCAGCCACAAGAGTAGCTCAAGTATTTCTTTTTTCTCTTTTGGGGGTGGCAGTGTCCAGGTTCACTCCATGAAAACTTTGTTGAAGTGAAAATACGCTCATCACAAACTTAATTGCGATGGTATATTTGATATATTAAGTTTTAAGGGACACTGCGGGGATTAAATAAAAATTCAGTCGGCCAGAAACTTCTTTGAACCAGTATTCATTACGCAGAAATTTGACTACAGTAAAACTTTGTTATAACGGAGTTGAAGTGGAAGCCAAAATTACTTTGTTATATCCATTATTGTTCATTACTGCAATATATGCCCAATGGGGTGCACAACTTTAAACACGCATTGAAAAAGACAGCTTTGCAGTCTACAGTTTGCTGCACAGCCACGTATGCGATGAAATTGTAATAAAACAGTAAAAGAATCTCCAGCGTACGCAACACACACTTCTTAGCACCTGACGTGATTGCTTTACAAAAGCTGCCTTCTGTTCCAATGTGATGGTCTTCCGTTTCTGCTTTCCACTTGGCTCGTCTTTATTGTCGTGAAACCAATGAAATGGCAAGGCAGTAGTAGAAAACAATTTGTTCGCCGTGGACAAGCAGCACGTGGCACATAACACTGCGTGTCGACTACGCAGCTGATCCGCTGTTCTCACATGGCTCCCCTGTGTGAATGAGGTGGCCAACCGACCTCACCGGCTTGGCCAACTCGTGAGCCAGGATAATGTCACACTATTGCAATCTGTTTTTATTTCAAACCTGCCATTAGCCTTCCGTGATAGGTCAAAATGGCACAGGCTCTGCCCATATTGGCTGGACCTGAGCCATTTTGACTTATCATGGATGGCTAATGGCGGATTCGGAATAAAAACAGATTGGAATAGATAAGTGTTACCCCGGCCATGGCCTCAGATAGCATCAATGCCGATTTGGTCTCTTAGCTGCAGCAGCAGGCGGCAGCCACTGTCAGCAAGAGAGGCGCAGGGGTTCTAGAGAAAGTTTTGCTTTAAAATTAAGGCCAGTTCTGTTCTGTGAAAGGGCTTTGCTACGACAAATAAAATGTTAGCCAAAAACGAAAAACATTTGAAACTCCCGTATGATTATCCTTGTGTGAACACACCCAGGATACTTATTTTCCTGACTCTCTTTTTCTTTAAGTGACAGAGTATGCAAAATTACAAACTAACGAAACAAGAAGGTATCCATCTCCATAACAGCTAGCAGTGTCCCAACACCAAACAATTAACAGTCTATACAAAATTTCTTGAATTATGGGGTTTTACGTGCCAAAACCATGATCTGATTATGATGCACGCCGTGGTGGGGGACTCCGGAAATTTAGACCACCTGGGGTTCTTTAACGTGCTATACAAAATTTATTGTAATTGTGCAAACATAGATGGTAAGCATTAGCTAAACATTAAAGGGCCCCTAAACAACCCCCCCCCCCCTCAAACATTTTTGACACATTTAAAACAAATGCGCACATCGCATAGATAATGCTGTAACTATAATCTCTGGCAAGTTCGGCAGTGTTACGCACCGCGCGAACACCAAATTCGAAAAACAATCCCGTGCTCCTATCCTGGCCTTTCTGGTGCCTCTCAGCGCATGATGTTAGCAGGGTGTCCTGGTGACGTCACCAGGGCTTAACACTGTCGATTCATCGGTCCACGAAGGACGACAGCACCAACATGAGGAGAGCCGACTGTTTTCCGAGAAAAGGAGGGAGGGGCTCGCCCATTGTACGCCACCGAACCTTGTCTGAAGCTTCCATTCAGTCAGCTTAATGTGGAGGGCGATTAGGGGCCTACAACGAAGGAGCCTTTCTTTTGGCATGCAGGTTCGACCTGTAGCTTTTGCTAAACTGCGTAGAGTTGTGAGCATATGTGGCAAGGGGGAGAGTGTGAAGGAGAGCGAGAAACAGCGGCAGCTGAGTTTTCATTCATCAAACGCCTCTAACTTTGCTATTTCTGCACCATTAAAAAAATTATTGCAGCTATATGTTCATAGTAGAATAGTACACATTGGCCACTATATAACTAATTTTCGAGCTCAGGGTTATTTAGGGGCCCTATAAAGGGACACTAAAGGCAAATATTAAGTCAAGCTATCGTGATAAATTAATGCTCCAGAACTTCTAAGGTGTCAATATTATCACAGAGCTTTAGTAATTGAGAAATTTAGGCAAATGCAGTACACATTTTGAGACACATTTTGAGCCCAATGAGGTAGTGACTCCTGATTATAATCTTGTCACTCGTACTCAACTCTTAATAAAAAGATAATTGCATTGCATAATCAGATGGAAGAAAATGCTACTTCTCCACTTCTATTTGACTTTTAGAAAAGATAACACTTTGACGTTACCTTTGAAAACAAGGCGGGCAGTTGAAAGGTTTTGTTTTCGCTCGACTCAGCTTCTGCGCACGCTTCAGTAGTTTTTTTATTGCGTTGTGCTGAGCTGGTTTTGCCTGCTTGCGAAATTCACGCAAACTGCAAGTAGCAGAGGTTGCCACGGCAGCAGCACAAGCCCTCAGCAGCATGTCAGGCTCTTCGCAGCTTAAATTGCTGAAATCGAGCCCAGCATCTCGAGCCAATGTGTCGTTATCAGGGTTGTCAATGAGGTTTATCGTGACGAGCGTCGACGATCATGTTAATGATTCGGCACACGCTTTCCCTTCTGCTTTCCACTGTCTTTGCTTGGTTTCTGGCCTTGCTTTAGTGCTTTGTGCACAAAAAAATGTTACGCGGCTGTCGGGCGTAAAGCGCAGTAAAGGGAGGTGATCGCGTATGCAACGTCACCACTCCCCACACAGGGGCAGGCGATATGAATTGTGCTAGAGGTATCCGGACCCTTCAGATGCGATTTTCAGTTAAAGGGCCCCTGAAACGATATGACGATTTTGTAGAAATGTACTGAGTCGTTAGGGTAGGTCCTTCTGGTCATTAGGTGACACATTTAAGTGCTCTGCATAAAGCATGTAACTTATTATAAGGTCTTAAAAATGTGCATTGCTACTGATAGTTAGCAGCAGCGCCACTCCCCTGAGTTTTCAGACGCCCCGTTACAATCTAGGTAGCTGGGGCACATGACGTCAATTGGGCGAGTTATTCAATTCGCTGCCCAGGTTGCATAATCTATAACTTTTCCAACTTTATGGAGAACAAGTGTTGTTCGTAATAGTTGGAATGTTGGTTAATTTGTTTCTATAAAAAATAAAGTAACAGAAGAACACACAACGACAATTTATCACTACACTCAAGCACTTCTGGCACACTGCAAGTGTCGTGTGCTCGTGCAATACGTGCTCCGCGTTGACGCGAGCTGTGCGGTTGATGTTGGTCTCGAGGTTTCTTTCCGTGAGGACCATAAATCATTCTTGTTGCGTTGTGGGCAGCAAAACTAGCAATTGGCGACATGTCAAGCTGCGACGTGTCCCTCTACAAGGCAACAGGCGAGCGGAGTGGCTGCAGCAAATCGAGCTGTCGGTATCCAATCGGCACCAGGATCTAATCGTTTGTGGCCATTACTTCACGCCGGAGGCTTACTACCACAATAGAGAGTTTTAGCGCGTCCAGTAAACACAGAAAGACTGGGCATTGTGCCAGATGGGCGGAGGCGGGAACATGAGCCGCCCGCAGGGTGCGGCCACCTGGTGGCACAGAGCTGTAACCAGACAAACACAGAGCTAATATAGCAGTAACTAAGTGTATTCTACTTTGCTGCTGTTGTTAATTTTTGACAGCAGTGTAATCGTGAACACATCTTTTTTGAATGTTTTACACTAGGTTCCGTCGAAATGCCCAGCTCATCTGCATTTAGTGTATTACAGTCAAACCTCGATATATCGAACACGGATATATCGAATTATTGCGTATATCGAACACTTTCTATATTACCAGGAAAATCGCATGCATTTTTTATTTTTTATTTCGAACGGGGTCGGACATAAAATGGATATATCGAACTCCGCCACCGCAAACCATGTGCACTCTGTTGACAGGCGGCGAGCTTTCCCGCAACACTCTCGAACTCTCGAAGATAGTGGTGGGGCGATGGGCGTTCCCGACTGCTGCGCGCTAGAACTACACACATCGATCGCGCCGAGGGCGCCATTTGAACGTAGCGGCGTACGCACGCGGCGGCTTGGCTAATTTGACAATGTCAACAAGGTATTGCATTTGCCGCACTGACTCTTCGGTGCCGCTGCTAGTGCTGTCGTTATCGTGTGATCGGAGTTAGGCCTAGTGTGGTGTAGTTGGTGTCATGATGGCTGCGAACACGAAGAAGCGGACGACCCTGACATTTGCCGCAAAATTGGAAGTCATTCAGCGCGTTGAGAATGGGGAAAAGAAGGCAAGCGTCGCCGAAGCTTTCGACATACCAAGAAGCACTCCGAGTACGCTGCTGAAAAACAAGAGTGACATAAAGGCCAAGGCAGAACAGAACCAGCACTCTGGTGTGCGGCGTGTTCACAAAGTTGCCTTTGAAGATGTTGAGAAGTCGCTGCATAAGTGGTTCGTCGATGCAAGGGTCCGGAATATTCCTTTATCGGGACCGATTCTACAGCAGAAGGCAAGAACTTCGCATTCATTCTCGGCGCCTAGAACTTCAATGCCAGTAGCAGTTGGCTGCAACGTTTTAGGGCCCACTTCAACATTGTCGGGAAGACAGTCTCCGGGGAAAGTGAGGATGCCAATGACCGAGAGATCAAGAAGTGGCTTGAACAAGAGTGGTCCCAGGTTCTCGCCAAGTATAAGCTGAGCCAGATATTTAATGCAGACGAAATCTGGCAAATGCCAGAACTTCTGAACTTCTGGCAAATGCTTCCGCGACAAACGCTCGACACCCGCAGGGACAAGTGCCACGGCAGCAAGCAAGGCAAGGCTCGCATAACAGTTCTGTTGGCTGCTAATATGGACAGAAGCACGAAGCTACGGCCACTTGTCATAGGCAAGTTTCAAACCCCAAGGTGCATGCGCAACTGCCCCAGTATTCCAGTGACATATGCCTGGAATAAGAAGTCGTGGGTGACTCGGGATATATTCCAAAAATGGGTGAAGGCATGGGACTAAAAGTTGGCGCGTCAGGGCCGGAAGGTATGCCTTATCATTGATAATTGCACGGTACACCACACCGATGTCCAGCTAAACAGTGAAATCAAGTTTTTGCCGCCAAACACCACGTCGAAGCTGCAGCCATTGGACCAGGGCATTATCCGCACTTTCAAGTCCATCTATAAGCGTCAGCTGATCGACATTTTGCTTTTGAAGCTCCGGATGAGCCAAGAGCTAAAAATAGACCTTTTGGGTGCCATCCAAACGCTGAAAGCCTCTTGGGACAACGTCAAGCAGTCGACCATAGTTAACTGCTTTCGGCATGCACGTTTCGTTGGCCGCATTGAAGAAGCTTCCGAGGAAGCAACCGAAGAGGCAGGATTGGAGGAAGAATGCCGGCTTGAAGAAACCTGGAGCACGTTTGAGAGCTTTGTTGGTGCTGAGCCACAAAGCATGTGCATTGAAGATTTCGTTGGCGGTGATGACAGCACCGGAACAACGGCGGAGTTGATGGACGTGGAGATTGCAGCGGAAGTTACTGCTGAGCGGCCAAACGAAGACGCTGCTGAAGTTGATCCCGCAAGCGCCGACGTTGCCCCAAGACTTCAACCAAGGCTGTAGCTGTGTGGGGCCTTGTACATTGCTACACCGGCGCAATAGAAGGCACCGCCTATCGCTTGTGGATCGCTTAGACTATGTTGAGGACGTCGTGGTTAAGCACGCGGTTGCCAATAAGAAGCAGGCTACACTGCTGCAGTACTTTCAGCCAAATGAATAAATACTTTGTTTGAAGCTTCAAGTGAGTATTTACTGCGCCACTATTGGTTCGTTGACAGATTTATACAAGTTCTTGATGCATTTTTTACGTGATTTTATATATTGAATTCTAGCTATATCGAACTATTTCATGATCACCGCGCTGTTCGATATATTAAAGTTCGACTGTACCAGACAGGCTTGGCACTGTGACAGAATGCTCACAACACACACTGCTTGGATAGCTCTCACTAGGAATCTATGGCCAGGCGGCTTGTGGAGTGGTCGGAGAGGCTTCGCGCGCTGGCTCCAAGACACCGCAAGTAGACCACAACGTCACATCGTGATGCAGAGCCAGTGAAGGCGTAATTTAGCCCCGATTGCTCGGTGAACAAGTTGAAGAGAAAAAGCATGGCTGGGGAGCAGGGTATCGAGACGCTTCACTTAAATTGTGGCGCGAATGTTTTACAGTAGCTGTACCCTACGCGTCTACAAACTTTGTGCAAACCGTTCCAGGGACCCTTTAAACTAAGTCTTTTTTTGGCACAAAATAAGCGCTGCGAGGTTTCTGGAATGGTATTTTAACAGTCCACGTCGACTTAATATTTGACTTTAGTGTCCCTTTTATGCAACCATGACAGCATAAGTAGAGAATCAGCAATGTAACATTAATGTTTACGGCCCGAAGGCTAGTGAAAACAAACTACAGCTAACAATACACAGTCATACTGTGCCAAAAGTTCTTGAAAATTTTCCCTAGATATGTCCATCTACTTCAGGAAGACTGCACCTGTTGCAAACATGCAAGGTGTAAAGTGAAGGCGTGAGAACGAGGACGGATGAAGAGAGAACACATACACGTCCGTCATTTTCGCGCCTTCACTTCACATCATGCTTAACCAACATGCCCAATTATCCGTCCTAAAAACATGCAAGAATCCACAATTAAATCTATTTCTTGGAATACCACCTTGGCATTTAAAAACTTCGGTATGCCACATTTCTTTTTTTTTTTTTTTCAATACATTAGGCCAGCATCCGCACAATTTGTTCTGAACACAAGAAGGGCATACAGTGAGACGAAATAAAGGTGGGCAAATTGCTTCGGATTCATAGGTGAAAAGGGTAGTGCGACAAATAATTAAATAGAAAATGGAAGGGAAAAATACAGACAGCATCTGCCTACCTGTACAATTTTATCATAAAATATTCAATCTTTAGCACTAGTTTACTACTGCTGTATTGACCCAAACATTTTATGAATGTTCATTTGCATACAGTTCAGGGCAAAACTAATTTAAGATAAAGAAATAGGTGGTGTCCAAATCCACACTCATGGTGTCCACGCCTAAGCGATGGCTCCCTTCTGGTTAACAAATACAGTTAACAAATACAGATCTTAAAGGTGATGCTTTTGCGGGCTGCGTGTGGCAGAAAAGGTTGCAGGTGCCAGAAACACATTATAAATGTCAGATTTTGACAGGTGGCACCCAAAACCTGGCATCTATGACGTCATTGTTGCTGCGACTATATAAAACAGAGTGGTTGTTCGCAGCATCTTTACAGAACGGAAAAAACAGTCAACATATTAAATAATGAAATAATTTTTTTTACATTTTTTCACCAAGTTTTAGTATTTTTTCACTTGTGCTGTCATGTTTTTCAAGTTCTAAGGTTGGCACATCTGAGACGGGACGGGCACTGTACTCACCCAGAATGGCATTTTTTTAAAAATTATTATTAAAAGCAAAAAGCATTTTTTTCATTACGTCAGGTTGTATAATTCAGCTATGCATTGTACACCTCAATTTTGTGGCCTAATTCTCACTAACTTACACTTCTTCAAGTATTCTTCCTGGTGGGATATTGCACATGAACCAATAAAACATGAATTTTGATAGTTTTAAGAACTAAAATATCTCGGAAGTCTCAGCAACCCAATCTCAACAATGAAGTTCTGACTGCTCTGTAAAGCGAGACATCGGCAACCTGAAAGGCATTCATATGGTTGTCCTAGTCTAGTGCATAAAATTCGCATGGACAACTGTGCTCCTGTAGCTCCCCAACAGAAATTTTAAGGAGCCCGCTCTTCAGTGTATTCATGCTGAAATCTGATTATGGACTGTGTGTCCAAATCCCTGTCAGAACTTCAATGCAGTTTTCAAAGCAGCAAAGGTTGGTAGTTAGTGAAAGTTGCTTAGAGAGCGTTTGATTCCAAGTTCTTTTCGCATGCTAACGAGCTCATGGCCAAGATATGTGCCCTGCACACACACATGCATGCACACACACACACACACAAAGGAAGAAGTGTATCAGCTGAATATCTCCAGAGCTGTAAAAATAGGTAAACTTCAAAAGCTTCCAGCTTCTCATTTGAGGCTGAACTTGAAATACAGGTTGGACAATGTTCACCAAGGATGGCCAAGGTTCACTTAATACTGAGACTTTATATTAACAAGGCTAAATGTGCATCCAAAGGCTTTAGTCATTTTCACTCTGTTCACTATGTGGATAGTGAGTTCAATTTAATGAAGCATAAGTGCAGTGCAAGAGTTTGGTCCCCACGAAAGGGGTTCAAATTCAACTAGTCCACAATAACACAATGTATTAGTGTGACATGCCCACCTTTCTTTTGGCCTGGAATACTTCCCTGTAGACAGGTACCTGTTGCTTGGCGGACATTTCTCTGGGCCTGTGAAGAAATCAAGTGCACACTTGTCATAGCAAGACCTGTAAACTGGGTGCATGAACCAGTGCTCCTGGTTCACACCAGCACTTCTGACACTGCACACAGGACAATCACCTGCATACAGATAATGTTCCAAGGTGATTCTGTGGAATGCTTTATCAGATGCCCACTGTGTGCAAAACAATTTTTAAAAAAACTGACTGCCTTTATTGCGCTCATACTCGAACGGCCACTCTGCACTTAATACAATGTCCAGTCACTCTGCACATACGTGTTCACATACTCGTGTTCAGTCAAAATTGTTACATAAAAAATAGGTTTTTGCTCTGTTGCATTAGGCAGAGTGCTAAGGTCACTCACCTGTTTTTATTGTCCCGCGTGAAATGCCGGTTTGACTTCTTGCGGTCCAAGCCGAAAACGGCCTCTTTATACCTGCACACACGAAGAGGTGATGGGTAGAAACCACCATCACACATACACAAGCGAGTATTTCGTTAATGGAAAAAAAAGTTTATTATTTCTGTTAGAAAAAGGAAAGAACAACGCGTTGGAGTGCTTTTAGAATTGTTCGCGTTTGAATTTATGCAGATAGTAAGTACAATACTTACATCTTCAAACCAATCTTCTCTTTAAGAGACTGAAGCTCCTCGAAAGACATTGCCGACAGGTCTGGAACACATAAAACGACTTGCATCAGCCAGGATCATCTGATGTTGAGTTGTACACTTACCATTTCTGATTTCCCCCTATTAAATTACAAATGAAGACATGTGTTAGTGTTTACTTCATTAAAAAGAAACAGCGAATAAGCGCTTGGACAAACACTTCTCACATACCTCGCTTTTATCCTCCAGATCCAATTCATCTGCAGAAGACGAACACGTGCTATCTGCTTTGTCACCCATTCTTCCTTTGCACAGATGACAACTATGCTATAAGCGGTTACCGCGAGCCATATCGTAAGGCCATCGTAAAATAAGGACCACGAGTACTACGCCACCGTACCACGAGCCAACTGCACGAGCGAACACAGACCTTGCGCCTCCTCGTGCGCCACTTCGGTAATTTCGGTAGAGTGACCTAGAACATAGTGGAGTGTCCAAAGCGCCGGCTCCGACGAGGGCCTTTTTCTGTGAACTGCCGCGCCGCGCCGCTGCTGCTCCGGACACGTGGGCTTTTCGCACTCGCGAAGCGCGCGGGAAGCGAGGGTCGTCTGCTACGCGCTGTAGTTTTTTGTGTTCAGTTTCCACGCAAAGCACTTAAAAGTCTATTTAACTTCAACAATGTGGTGCTGCATGGAGCTTACCCATCTTTGAGCGTTCTCTTTGTGCTTGGGCAGCAAGAGAATGCAAAAACTAACGCGTCAACCTCATCAGCGCGGACTAGCTCCGGTGCTAGTGTTCGGGAACGGTAATGCGCGGTAACAGTGCGTGCATAGAAACGCGCTAAATGAGCCCGCGCAAGGAAAGAACGTAAAACACGGTATTCGCATGGGTACGCGGGCAATAGCTCCATGCTTGCAAGAATAAGAGCAACGAAAAAAGTAAATTAGTCGCGAAGTCAAGTGAAATACTTACGCGCGTGCAGTAACCGCTTCGCTCACCACTACGCGCTTTTCACTCACGGCCAGTAGTGGTTTAGAGCCATATGCATATGTATTTATTCATGACTTTTTTAGCCTCGACAATACTTTATTATGAACAGAGCGCAGTGAAAAAAAGATGTAAGGGAAACAAGAGAAGGAGCAGAGACGGCCGGCCCTAACGCCGCTTAATTGTTGGCCTATTTCGCTTCAGAGATAGCGTACGCGAACAATTCTTGCTGTACGCTATCTCTTCAATACAAACTTCGCGCACGATGTACCTTAAGGTTCACCGTGAGCGAAGCTTGTTTCGAATTCAGACATTCGAAAGAAAAGCCATTCCAGCCAATAGGTAAACAAACATAAAAAAAAGGTGAACAAAATATAGGATACAGGAGGTTACGCTGGAGGTAGTGGATAAGTACAAATATCTTGGAGTGTGGATAAACAATGGGGCTGAGTACCTAACGGAACATGAGAAATATGTAACGGCTAAAGGTAGCAGAAATGCAGCTGTGATGAAAAATAGGGCACTGTGGAATTACAATAGGTATGAAGTGGTGAGAGGGATTTGGAAAGGGGTGATGGTCCATAGTTTGACTTTCGGCAATGCGGTCCTGTGCATGGGATCAGAGGTTCGAGCAAGGTTGGAAGTTAAGCAGCGAGGAATAGGTATATATATATATATATATATATATATATATATATATATATATATATATATATATATATATATATAGGCTTGCTTTGGGAGCACATGGAAATACACCGAATCAGGGGGTACAGGCGCCGGGTGACATGGGATGGACGTCATTTGAGGGCACCTATAGGGATCGAAGCTAGCAGCAAGATAGAACTTGAGGAGCGATTGAGAGAAATGGCAGAAAAGCGGTGGGCAAGGAGAGTTGTCAGTTATTTGTACATGAGGAATGTTGACACAAAATGGAGGAAGCTGACCAGAAAATTGTCAATCAAATATTTGGACTGCAGGAGGGGTGCAAACCAGGAAACAGCGGTTAAGAAAAAGGTTAAAGAAACAGAGAGGGGTCTGTGGAAAACAGGGATGCAGACGAAATCAGCACTGGGAACATACAGAACTTTCAAGCAAGAAATTGTGAAAGAAAATATCTATGATAATTCTAGGAGAAGCTCTTTGTTGTTTGAAACCAGGACGGGAGTATTGCGGACTAAGATTTACAGAGTCAAGTACCAAGGTATAGACACGTTGTGCGGTGCGTGTGGAGAAGAGGGAACGACTGAACACCTCATGTACTTTTCTGTAAAGGGCTTAACCCTACAGTACAAAGCAACGGGGCTGATTTTTTCAAAGCATTGGGGTTTAGGGACAGTGAAGGCAAAATAGACTTTAAGCGAGTAGAAATAACCAAACGGAGGTTATCTTATTGGTGGCTAAAATCAAGGCAGCGGGGAAATTTCATGGAGGAAGGAAAAATGTGAAATTTCGCCCACCACAAAGTACAAAATATGTTAATAGTCATGGCTAGGTGGCGTATGCCACTGCCCGATTTAAAGGGTTCAGCCTCATCCATTCATCCATCCGGTGGGCTTTCTCCGCTGCGGAAGCCGCGCCAAGGTGGCGGGCGTCTGCTACGAGCCTGATATTTTGGTTGCTATATATTAGCCAACATCGCGATAATTTGGGATATATTAAGTACCACGTCACCGCAAGGTAATACCGCAGTGACTCACCGCACAGAGAACGCGCTTGCCGGCTGTGAATACGGGTATTTTGACTATATCCTTCTAGCTCGCTTGGTCCGCGCGCTTACGCGGCTGTTTGAGCAACGCATTCCACGCGCTTACGTCATTTAGTTATGTGTGGAATGAGCCACATGAACATGCTGCAGAAGAAAATAAGCTGGAAATCGCGATGGTAACCAGGAGAACGTGGCAGATATGGCTAGCTCATGTTAACGCTTTTACAGCCTATCGTTCAGACTTAGATATTGACTCCAACCAAATAAGGAAATTTACTAGCCCGACGTTTCGGAACCAATTCGGCTCCTTCTTCAGGGGGTATTCTTCGGAGGTGGCGGTGTGCCGCAGTTAAAAGGACCATCGCAAGAAAGGAGAGGAGGGGGGGGGGGGGGGGGGCGGCACACCGCCACCTCCGAAGAATACCCCCTGAAGAAGGAGCCGAATTGGTTCCGAAACGTCGGGCTAGTAAATTTCCTTATTTGGTTGGAGTCAATCTCTAAGTCTTAATCAATTTTCCCAACCAGACAGGTAATTCTGTCGAAATGTTTAGCTTCAAGCCTATCGTTCCCTTTCTTTTATTTCATGCATTTGATTTGTTTTACAAGACTGCCTCCCGCGCTCTGCTGTTTCTTTATTAAGGCGAAATCCTTAACAGGCTTTTGGGAAGCGGAATGTGTCCGTCGGTGGGGCCGCGGTACCAAAAATAAGTATACAAACCGCTTAACTCTCGCGTCTCGTTCACTTGGTATATAATTAAGTAAAGCGTGAAAAGGCACAAATGTGCGATGACTGATGGGTCATGGCATTAGTAACTTGACATACTTGCATTCACGTCGCGATTTGCGACAACAATATCACGTGTGGTGCAAACCCGCATTTTTCGGCCAGAAATCCCTCTGATGGTGTGGATGTGACCATAAGAATTAACGTGTTGCATGAATGCCAATCTCGATCTCAACGTGTCGAATTTGCCCATATATCATGAAGAACTGAGAGCACAGGTAAAGGGTAATAATAGTAATGATAATTTCTGGGGTTTTACATCCACAAATCACAATATGGCTATGAGAGACGCCGTACGTATATATATATATATATATATATATATATATATATATATATATATATATATTGGAGGGCTCCGGTAATTTCGACCGCCTGGGGTTAATTCTTTAACGTGCACCTAATTCTTTAACGTGCACCTAATGTACACGGGTGTTTTATGCATTTCGCCTAGCTCCATCGAAATGTAAGCCGCCGTGGCCGGGAATCGAACCCGCGTCCTCGAGCTTAGCAGTCCAATTGCAACCTACCAAAGCCACTAAGGTATACCACGGCGTGTAGGTAAAGGGTACGCGAGAAATATACGGCGGCAAAAAACAAGACAAACCAAAATAAAATGAAACGCTAACAGTGCAACATTGTGTACGTACGCCTCATTTTATAATTTCAAATTGCAAGAGCGCAAACACTAAGCGAATTTTAAGATGAAAGTACCTTGGGAATATTTATTGTGAATGCTCGCTGGTTCGTACACAGCAAATATACTTACTGATAAATAATTACGTACTTGTAGTTACGTAATATGAAAGAGGCAACTAATCGCCAGAACATAGACTTTTCACTGATTGAAGGTAACTATTTTAGGGATATGTAGAATCAATGGCGATATTTGTAGTGCATCAAAGATTGTAATTTTCAAGACGATTTTCCACTCAATATGATGCAAGCACAAACATCATCACGCGCCATGAATGCTAGTTAGTTTATACGTAAAAAATCACACGTTAATCAATAACTATATGACATCATGAGAAGTTACATGGTGGTATAATTTCAGAGAAGATTCACTGATTGTTAAAACAAGGCTATTGCAGCAACAACTTTTGCAGAAGAAATGAGTCAATATATATATATATATATATATATATATAGGCCAGTAGTAGCTATCTATTCATTTCAATGTAGAAAAATATATGCTCGCTGCCCTCATTATCATTAAAAATCATGACTGCCGATTTTTCTTTACTAAACTTCCAACCTAAACTATCTCCCTCTTTACCACAGATGTCCATTAATTTTTGCAAGTCTTCCTTGCTGTCAGCCATAAGTACAATGTCATCCGCGTACATCTGTCCTAGTAATTACTGTTTAATCCATTCTCCTTGCTTGAAAAAGGAAAGGTTGAAGCCAAGTCCGCTCCTCTCTAATTTTTTTCTCTAATCCTTGTAAATACAGCATGAACAACAGAGGTGACAGAGGGCACCCAGCCCTACCTAAGAGCCCCTGCTGTATCTCTATAGGCCCAGGTACCTTGTTTTCCCATTTTCTAAGCACCTTGTTACTTTTATAGATATCTTTTAAAAGATTACTTACTCCATCTTCCACATCTAGAGTGCCCAGTATGTCCCACAAATCCTTTTGGATTACACTGTCATAGGCTCCCTTGATATCCAGAAATGCGAGCCATAGGGGCCTGTGTTCCTTTTCTGCTATTTCAATACACTGTGTCAATGAGAATAAGGTCCGGTACACCAGCGCCGCGGCGCGGGAGTTCACAAGAAAAGGTCCTCGCTCCCAACGTTTACTCGCTCCTGCCATGCATTCGCGCGGCGCTTTGGACACTATTCTTAGTCACTCTTAAGAGTGTACTAGAATACGGTCGAGTGGGACGAGCGGCTGGGGCGGCGCATGCTTTGCAGTGGGCACGGCCGGACTCGACTCCACCGAGGAGAGTCGAGTCCGGCCGTGCAGTGGGGCGCCCGATGTGGAAAAATACTGTGGCGGCGCTGCGATCGAAGTGGATTGGGCCACATCAAGGTCGCGCCGTTGGAAACTGCTGGCGATACAGCTCGGCAGGTTCATTAGTACTACTTAGCGCGCTGATATTTGCGTTCATACCGCTCAAATGGTGTTCACAATTGCATATGACATGTATTTATGCCTTAAGAATGTCTTGCTTTCTCTTATTTATTTTATTTTATTTTTTAATGCCGCTCGGTGATGCACGTGCATTGCGGCCGCAGTGTCGGCTTTCATTCTACGTTGTTATTGTACGGTTCCCTTTAGAGAAGAAATATTTTTCTCGTTCTTCAAACAGCATGTATCTCTCGTGTGTATTGTTGCGCATATAGTTTTCCATCAGTAGGTCTTGCGAAACGCAGACGGAGAAATACATGTAACCTTCCTGCTTGCCGCTTCAAACAAGTAAAGCGTATCTGCCCCATCCGGCGCCTTGTACTGAGATTTACGGGAAGCATTGTTATAGATAAAAAAAAAAAAAGAGTAAACTGCAGCGCAACATTACATTGAAGTTTCCGCCTTCCTCGCCTAACAGAATGCAGAGTAATTGGTACGGGGTAACCTCGCGCCGAAAACAGTTTTATTTAGTCATTCTATATATGCTCATCTTTGGGCGTATAAGCCGTACGTAGAAATTTTTTCCCTGTCAATACTTAAAAAAAAAAAAGATGGAAAGAAAGCTGGCGCGGTAGCCTAATTAGTGGCTATATAGTGGATACGGCGTTGGGCTGCTAAACTCCATGGAACTCGCGGGTTCAATCCAGGTCGCGGAATTCGACGGGAGCGAAATGGAAAAACACTCGTGTACTTCTATTTATAGGTGCGCGTTAAAGAAACCCAGGTAGTGAAAACTAAACCTGATAACGATATCGTGGTTTTGCCACGTAGACCCAATAATTTATTTAAATTAAAAAAGAGAGAGAAAAGCATATGGCTGCGTTCTTCGGCTTTTTTTCTAGGGGTGTAAACAAAATAGTTGTAAATTATTCTCGAGTCTGATTTCCAAGAAAAACATGTTACGCTTATCCTATATTTCATACATAAATGTAATGCTGTTCCCAAATGTATGACCGCTCAACTCAACAGCGTGTATATTATAAACGGCTGCTTTCATGTTATCCGGTGCACTACCATAACGACCATAATGAAACAATTAAAGGAACGGCATACCTCACATACACGTAGAGATATGTGCAGATCTGTTGCGTTCGTTGAAGATAAGTGTGGAACCACGTGGGGCACTCAGTTTTAATGGGTTGCAAACATGGGTTGCCTGAATCAACTGGACTGGATAAACTTTATTTAGGCCCTGCAGGACACGCTTAGGGAGTCAGCAGATTTACAGGCTGCCCCCATACGGGGGCGTTTATATTGAATGACAGCTAGGAACTTGTTAACCAGGACTTATTAACACCCGTGCGTTAATTCTATCAGGAACTGCGCAACAGCCACGACTCCCTGGCAGCACAATCATTCGGAATAACAGTCCTCACTTGCATCAGTCACTCATCTTTGAGACTTCAATGGTGCTGTTATGCGTTAGATTCGAACGGAAACGACTATTCGGCGTCGTACAGTATATCAATAACACTTGCGTAAATATATATATATATATATATATATATATATATATATATATATATATATATATTGCTGCTACACGCGTGTGGTATTTGGTTGTTTGAACGAGGCGCGCGGGCGCCTAGACGAAGAAGACGAACTGCTCTGGGCTCTCGAGCTATCGGCTGATCTGGCCAGCGCTGCAGCTATCTTTCGTAAATATACTTGTAAATAGTCTCCTGTACTTAATTCTTCGTTCGCGAAACATTTTTGGTGGAGCGTGCCGTTCCCCGTCCTCACCACGGAGCTCCGCAGCGGCCGCACCGTCCAGCTTTCCGCCATGGCTCCCGGTGACGACAACTCGTCTGCTGCTACTACTGCAACTCCAACCACAACGTACGTCACGGTTGCCACTCCCCGCGATCCTGGCTTATTCTCCGGCCAAGATAATGTTGACGTTGATGACTGGCTACGCATGTATGAGCTTGTTAGCCGCAACAACCACTGGGACCCTACCATAATGCTAGCTAATGTCCTCTTCTACTTGGGCGGAACACCTCGTGTCTGGTTCCGGACACACGAGGAGGAGATCTCTAGCTGGGACGCTTTGAGGAGATCTCTAGCTGGGACGCTTTCAAGGAGAAGCTCCGCGACCTCTTTGGCAATCCGACCGGTCGGCAGCAGGCTGCAAGAAAAGAGCTTGCTACACGAGTACAGTCTTCCACTGAATCGTATCTCTCGTACATACAAGATGTGCTAGCTCTTTGCCGGAAAGTCGACGAGAACATGGTCGAAGTTCACAAGGTTGGCCACGTCCTCAAGGGGATCGCGGACGACGCGTTCAACTTGTTAATCTTCAACAATGTGTCTACCATCGACGTCATTGTCAAGGAATGCCGCCGCTTTGAGCTCGCCAAAAGCCGCCGCGTCATTCCACAGTTCTCCCGGCTCCATAACACGGCTGCGACGTCGTCCTGCGTCGCCCTTACCGCTTCACCCCCCTCCAATGAGACCGTCACGCGTATTTTTCGCCGCGAGCTCGAGGCTGCCCGTCCTGCCACGTTCCTTCCGCGCTCACTTGACCCCACCATTGACCAACCAGCCCCAGCGATCTCCCTCATTCAGGAGGTTGTGCGGCAAGAGTTTGCCAACCTCGGTTTTCCTGCTGCCTGCTCCATCTCCCGAGCTGACGCCCGACTGGTGCCGACAGCTTCGCCTCGCAGCGATCTGTATTCCCGTCCCAGATACCGCAACCCTACAGAGTGGAGAACTCCGGACGACAAGCCCATTTGCTTTCGTTGCCACCGCATTGGCCACGTCGCTCGCCACTGCCGCACCTCCTGGACATCGCCGTATTCGAGCTACTTTTCCCCGTCTCCTCGCCCATATGCCGACTCTCGCCCCTACTCGCCTCGCCGTATGCCTTCTAGCTCTCACGTATCCGTCGATGACAGTCGTCCCACTCGCTCGCCGTCACCTCAGCGCCGTCGGTCCCCGTCGCCCCAGCCACGCCGCTATTCGTCGCCGACCAATTATGGACCCTCCCGGACGGAAAACTAGGCCATGCAGCTCTTGGAGGTAGTGCGCTGCATCACGTTCGTCCTGTCCAAATCCTCCGTTGACGCTCCTCACGAACACGAACCTAATTGAAGTAGATGTAGATGGTGTCCCGTTGACGGCATTGATTGATACTGGAGCCCAAGTGTCCATAATGAGCGCTAACCTATGTCGTCGCCTCAAAAAATTTCTTACGCCTGCCGTCACTCGATCCGTACGCTTCGCCAATGGCGCCACTGTTGCCGTCTGTGGTATGTGCACTGCTCGCGTAGGAATTGCTGGCCGCCAAGTTCCCGTCCTGTTCTCCGTGCTGACCAGTTGCCCTCATGACCTCATCTTCGGGCTCGACTTTCTGACGACGCATTCTGCCCTCATCGACTGTTCCACCGGTACGCTGTGCCTCGAGCTTCCTCTTGTTTCCGACGTTCGCCCCGAACAACCGCACACCCTATGCACTACAGCGTTTGTTCGGTTACCTCCAAAAGCCCTAACCTTCGTCGAATTGGCCTCAACGGCAACCGTGCCTGATGGCGACTATGTCGTCGCCCCTATTCGTGATGTCCTCCTGGCGCGCGACATCTCTGTGCCACAGTCCGTCGTTACCCTTGCCGCTAATCGGATGTGTCTCCCCGTTGTCAATTTTGGCTTGACGAAGCAAGTGTTACCTGAAGGCATAGCGGTGGCCACGCTCCGGTCAGTGACAGACGACCACGTCACTGCTTTTGCAGCCGACGCGTCTCCAGATCCTCCTGATAACCCACAGGATGCCTTGAACCTCGACGGCCCATTACGTCCCATGGTCGCTCCGGACCTCGCCCCTGGCCAAGCAGCCGCCCTATATCGCCTTTTGCTTTCCTATCGCGACATATTTGACACTGACAATCGCCCACTTGGTCAGACGTCTCTTGTTAAGCATCGGATAAACACTGGTGACGCTGTTCCCATTCATCGCCGACCGTATCGCGTGTCCACGGCAGAGCGGCAAGTTATTCAGCAGGAAGTCAACAAGATGCTCGCCAAAGGCATTGTTGAGCCCTCGTCGAGCCCTTGGGCGTCGCCGGTGGTGCTCGTCAAAAAGAAAGATGGCACGTGGCGTTTCTGTGTTGATTACCGCCACCTAAACCGAATCACTAAAAAGGACGTTTACCCGTTACCACGAATTGACGACGCTCTTGATTGTCTTCACGGTGCCAAATACTTTTCGTCCATTGACCTTCGATCTGGTTATTGGCAGATTTCCGTCGATGACCAAGACCAAGAAAAGACCGCTTTCGTCACTCCAGATGGCCTCTACCAATTTAAGGTTATGCCGTTTGGTTTATGCAATGCCCCCGCCACGTTCGAACGGATGATGGACTCTCTGCTTCAAGGTTTCAAATGGTCAACTTGCCTTTGTTACCTCGACGACGTCCTTGTGTTTTCTCCTACGTTTGAGACGCACCTTGAGCGCGTCGCAGCTATCCTTGACGTCTTCCGCAAGGCTGGGCTCCAATTAAACTCATCGAAGTGCCACTTCGGGCGCCGACAGATTACAGTGCTCGGCCATCTCGTCGATGCTTCCGGAGTACAATCCGACCCGGAGAAGGTTCGAGCAGTAACAGCTTTTCCTGTACCTCAGTCTGTCAAAGACGTCCGGAGTTTTGTGGGGCTCTGCTCTTATTTCAGACGGTTTGTGAAAGATTTCGCAGCAATCGCTCGACCACTCACTGAACTTCTGAAGAAAGACGTGCCTTTTACGTGGGGTTCCCCTCAGGCTGCCGCATTTTCACGCCTTATCACGATTCTGACCAATCCACCGATCTTGGCCCACTTTGACCCGTCCGCACCTACAGAGGTCCGAACCGATGCCAGTGGTTATGGGATCGGCGCAGTCTTAGCGCAACGACAACACGGACACGACCGCGTTACAGCCTACGCTAGCCGGCTCCTGACAACTGCAGAGCGCAACTATTCGATTACCGAGCGCGAATGTCTTGCTCTCGTCTGGGCTGTTTCAAAGTTCCACCCATATTTATATGGCAAGCCCTTCTCAGTAATCACAGACCATCATGCGCTGTGTTGGCTTTCGTCGCTCAAGGATCCTACTGGTAGGCTCGGTCGTTGGGCTCTCCGACTACAAGAATATCCCTCCACAGTGACGTACAAGTCGGGACGCCAACACCAGGACGCAGATTGCCTCTCTCGCTACCCAGTCCAAGACCCGACCTCTACGTCTGATACTGACACCGACGCCTGCGTTCTCTCTGTTTTTCCACTGGTCCATGTCGCCGACGAGCAGCGCCGTGACCCGTCCTTGCGTGTCATCATTGACCGCCTGGAATCGTCACTTGCCGACAGCTCCCTTCGCTTATTCACACTTCAAGATGGCGTACTCTACCGCCACAACGTTCACCCCGACGGCCCAGCATTACTCCTTGTAATCCCTAAACACCTTCGCTCGGCTGTTCTCCACGAACTTTCTGGGCTGCACCGGCGAAAGTTCGTTTCCCTCTTTCTGCTGAGGAACGAAAGGCTGTCAAACGACTTCAGAAAAACACTGGAATCGTGATTCTTCCCGCTGACAAGGGGAATGCAACGGTACTAATTGACACGGCTGTCTACAAAAGCAAGATATTGGCTCTGCTTGACGACCAGGACACTTACGTCTGGCTCACTCGGGACCCGACCTTGAAGGTACAGAGGGACGGACTTTCAGGCTCTCCTGGCGTACGTGTTTCGCCTCGTAGCTCCCGAGCACAAGTCTCTGTATTATATATAAGCTTCTCTGTCATAACGGTGCTGCACCTGCGCTTAATTTATGGCTTGCCGAAAGTTCACAAGCCTAATGTCCCCCTGCGTCCAATCGTTGACTACACGCCCTCCCCTCTCTACAAGTTATCCGGATACCTGCACCAGATCCTGTCTCCACTCGTCGGAAAGGGCTCCACGCATGTGAGCAACTCCTGCGACATTACTGAAAAAGTTCGTGACGTGACACTAGACGACGACGAGGTGATGGTTTCTTTCGACGTGGTGTCGCTGTTTACCTCAATTCCGACTGATATATGGCTGTGGAAGCATGCACTTCTGCTTTAGAATCTGACAGGACTTTGCCAGACAGGTCGCCCGTTGACGTGCCTGACCTCAAGAGGCTCCTCTGCTTTTGCCTTGGAAACACGTACTTCTGCTTCGACAAGGTCTTCTACAGGCAAGTCCACGGTACGGCAATGGGTGCCTCCGTCTCAGTTACTGTGGCCAATCTGACGATGGAATGGCTGGAAAATCGTGCGCTCGCTTCCTTCAGTCCCAGGCCAAGAGTTTTTCTGCGCTATGTGGACGACTGTTTCTGCGTGATTCGGCGCAGCGCTTTGACTTCGTTCACTGCGCACCTAAGCAGTCAGGAAAAGGCCATCCAATTCACAGTAGAAACGGAGGTCGACAATAGTCTCCCATTTTTGGACGTGCTTGTCAGCAGATGCGATGGAGCGCTTTCGTTTAGCGTATACCGAAAGGAAACTCGCACTGGCCGCTACCTAAACTTTCATTCCGTTCATCCGGACGCTCACAAAAGGTCGGTTGTTGCCTCCCTGTTCAACCGTGCGAACCGCATTTGCACCGAAGCAGAAGGCCGTACCACAGACTTAATTGGACCGCGTGCGTGGCGATCTCTCGGCTAGCGGCTATCCCACTTCGTTTTTGAATGCTGTGGAACACCGCCTATCTGATTCCGTCCGACCGGCTAATCCCCGACCAAGAAAACGTGCTGCCGTACCCTACGTTCCTGGGATAAGCGAGGCCTTGTCTCGTGTGCTGTGCACTTATGACGTTGAGGTTGCACACGTGCCTGTGTGTAAGCTAAGGCACGCACTCGTGGGCGGTAAGGACAAGCTTCCGAGAGAATCGTTTCCTGGCGTGGTCTACAAGATACCCTGCGCAGATTGCGACTACGCGTACATCGGTGAATCGGGCTACTTCAAACAGAGACTGCGGCAGCATCAGAACGATGTCGAAAAGAAACGAATAGTTTCGAATGCCCTTGCCGAACATACGGATGCAACAGGCCACAAGATTGACTGGGAAAAGTCAAGAATTATCGGCCAAGAAAGAAACTTGAAATCACGTCTCTATCTAGAGTCGTTGGAGATACAAAAAACACGTCACACGCTCAATCGAAGTGAGGGAACCCTCGCCCAGTCGTACACGCGCTGTTTGCGTCACGTGCTCAAGAGTACATAAGCTGCAACGAATTTTCCTTCACCCCATTGTGAACAAGGCTTCCGTAGCGAAGCCGAAACGTCTTTTACTCAGTTTTTATTAATTTTTTAGCTTTTATTTTGGTCGGTGTCTGTCGTTTTGTTGCTTCATGTTTCATCCCGACCAGACGGGCTTCCGTCGAACCCTCGATTTCACACACACACACACACACACACACACACACACACACACACACACACACACACACACACACACACACACACACACACACACACACACCACACACACACACACACACACACACACACACACACACACACACACACACACACACACACACACACACACACACACACACACACACACACACACACACACACACACACACACACACACACACACACACACCACACACACACACACACACACACACACACACACACCACACACACACACACACACACACACACACACACACACACACACACACACACACACACACACACACACACACACACACACACACACACACACACACACACACACACACACACACACACACACACACACACACACACACACACACACACACACACACACACACACACACACACACACACACACACACACACCACACACACACACACACACACACACACACACACACACACACACACACACACACCACACACACACACACACACACACACACACACACACACACACACACACACACACACACACACACACACACACACACACACACACACACACACACACACACACACACACACACACACACACACACACACACACACACACACACACACACACACACACACACACACACACACACACACACACACACACACACACACACACACACACACACACACCACACACACACACACACACACACACACACACACACACACACACACACACACACACACACACACACACACACACACACACACACACACACACACACACACACACACACACACACACACACACACACACACACACACACACACACACACACACACACACACACACACACACACACACACACACACACACACACACACACACACACACACACACACACACACACACACACACACACTATATATATATATATATATATATATATATATATATGATGGATTTGCCTGCTATGACTACTATTACTGCGAATGAGAGTTTTTATGTGCAGTATTCACTAATAAGTGTGTTTGTTACTGCAAACACGTGCGCTTATTCCGGTCGGAAGTTCTCACTTTTTCAATTAGTGCATTTAGAATATTTGTTATTTTTTCCCTTACACACATATTGTGAATATATAAGTGTGTGTACCCTTTGATCGATTTAATTGCCTAGGCAGACATTCGTCATTCTTCGCGCCACGCAGTTAATAAACCTGGTTTATTTCACTCTAATATTGTTTTCTTCTATCATTGTCCCTGATCAATATCCACCAAGAAGAAGCGCACGTAAAATGACACGATATCAATAATAAAATGTTCTTACGTAGCTTCATGTTGCAGAGATACCAGTTACTTTTTGAAGACAGTGGTAAAAACAGCAGTTCACTTGGCTAAATCTACATTTGGTACCAGCCGTAAAGTGTCATTGGCGCACCAAAGCAACTAAAACATAAAAAAAAAAAATGTACTGCACAGACGTTCCGCGAGAAAAACTGGGCGTCCGCCAAGTGTCCGCGTAGCGAACGCGTGATCGCTAGCAGACGACGCGCTTGACAACGACATCAAAATTGAATACGTCGCGTTGTATAATCTATGCCTCAAATATATATGTTTGGGAAAATGGTGTAAACATAATTTTGCAGTTGAAATAAAGCACTATTTTAAGCGCGTACTATGCACAATCGGCCTCGGCACCCGCAGCGAAAGTACGTTGAATATGCCGCCGAGCGCGTCTCCACCCCAATTCAGTTCGCTCGCAGCGCCCTCGCACAATTTTTCCACACGTGGCGCCTCAGCGGCAGAGCGCCGTTCGGCCCATTCGACCATTAACTGCATAGAGCATAGAGTTTCTAAATAAAAGTTATAGTAAAGTTATAGTAATATGAAACTCTATGGCATAGAGTTTCTCACTATAAAACATAGTGAGAAACTCTATGATTAACTGACCCGCTCCTCTTGTTAGCCACCGTACCCTTGTGGCCAGATGAGGCAAATAGACCGTCAAAGCCAGAAAGAAATGTAGACACTTTCTATCCAATCCAATCTCGCGCTGTATCCGCTCAACAAAAACTTTGCGATTTGCATCTTTGGATCTTTTGGATGGCGTAGGCATCGGCGGCACGGCGGAAGCCCGCATCAGCAGTCGCCTTCCAGCTGTTAGGTTGAACTACTGCTAAAGTTCTAAGCACATCGTGCAATTGCATGTCCATTCATCAGCTCTGTATAGACATTTTTTTGATATGGGTAGAACGATAGCTTACGACGATCATGTTCAGAAACTGATCAGCGAGCTCGTCCAGGTCAAGAACTCGTTGACAGTTGGTGTGATCATCGGGCAGGTAAGCTGGAGCGTGGATGGAGGTATCGCTCTTTACTGATCAAAAGCAATTTCGTATTTGAGTTGGTCGTTTTAACCATTACTATTGTGATTTTAATTAAAGGCAAGGAGCGTTTAACATCCAAGTAAAATAGTGGGCAGGCGAACTGTGTGCACACTGCAAAGTAATGAACATCAACGTGTTGCAGAGCACGCAACAGCGAGACATCGTGGTGCACATTGCGAATACGCCCCAGAAGGATGACGAAGAATCACAGGAGGAAGGCGACGTGAAGCTGTCGCACAAGTCCGTCGGCGACCAAGCAGACATTGAGGAAGCCTGGATCTGCCAACATGCGAAGCAGGTCAGATGAACCTTGCTTGAAGCTGACCTTAATTGTCATGGAATGATAATCAAGTGCACATTTACCTTCTAAAAGATGTGCAACACTTTGCGAGATTAAGTGCGTCACCTACGCCGGAATTTGTCTAAATAGGTTGCGAAAAAAAAAAAATAAAAGTAGAAAGAAAATAGCGTTTTTCGTTTTTCTGGACATTTACTGTGTGCGATGCTTGTGTATGAGCAGCATTCCAGCCTTCCCCTTGTAATAAGGTGGAAACGAGTACATACGATGTCATGCCTTTTAATTTTTGAGACCTGACAAATAGCTGAGAGGAAGGAGGACAACAAGTAATTGGATGCATGACACTGTAACACCAGTGGGCTATGAAGAATAGCAAACGAAAGCCGGATGTGGTGGCATGAAAGTTAATGTATTAGCAAAGTCTAGCATGAATGCTACAAATGCAGCCATCTTTTCAACAATTTTGCATGTGGGAAAGTTTCTGTCAATTGTAAAATTGTGCAAGGAGACTATCAATATGGACTATTTGAAAGCGACTGCCTGCCTTAACCACTCGGCTGCAATTTGTTCCAGAGGAAGGGAGAGGGGGGTGACGTATCTGGTAGTCCCCCTTAGTTTAATATGCTATAAGTATGGCACGTTTCCAAGAAAGTGGAAAGAAATTGTTGCACTCATAATCATTAACCACTTTGTACATGGTGTATCATATATGGTGGGCATAGAACTTCTTGCATAACGGAAGTCGAAAAGAAAGAAAATGCTATGTATTCACCTGGAATCTATGTCCAGTCTAGCAATGAAATACATAGCAACTTTAGCATTGGAAATAATTTGAGGTATTTTGCCTTTAAAAATACATGGTGGCAGCTCGCCACGTAATGTGCAAAAAGTTCGTAAATAAACAGGTTATTTTCACAATTTATGCACTTTATGCACAATTTATTTATTAGCCTACTTTGATGTATTGATTGAGAAATACATTCGGATGGTTCTGTGAGGCAAGCATTGATTACTGTACCATATATGTAGGGTTGTTTGTTTTCGGGTAAAACCCGATAATTCCTGATTTTTGCACCCCGAAGAAGATTTATCAAAATCAGTTTAAATCTGATTTCTCCTTGAAGTTGCCCTTTCATGAAGAATAACAATAAATGCAGGTGTTACAAAACTAATGAATGCTGCCTACCTTGTGTGAGCAAGGGGCCAAGATATATCATTTTAGTAATAATATTCATATGTGAGTATAATATGTGCTTCCTTTTTGCTAAATACTCAATCAAAAAACCAGCATATATAATATATTCAGTGCCTGCCTCTGTTGAGTGAATGAAAGCTTGTTGCTTTTATTACTGGCCAAGCTTACATTCATGAATATGACAGTGGCCCATAAAATCACATTCCCTGCACGTCGCTTATGTGTAACTGGCGGTATTGTGCTAGAAAGTGAATGCAGCACTGACGTTCCTCTGCATTGTGAATGCCAGCTGTGACGTTGAGAGGACGTTTACTTAACTATGTTACGTACAGAAAAGGGTGGCAGATTAGGCTTGTTGGTATTCTGTTAATTTTGTTGCAAGAGTGTATGGCATGAAGCAGTAAACCAGGATGACAGAACACAAGAACGAAAGGCCCCAACAAGTCTAGAATGGATACAAAAATGCTCTATATGCATATGGTAATGTAGGTCAACAAGGGCTTGTAGGGCAAGGTAGAGCACCTCACCTCTTACGAAGCATGCTTGTCTGCACTATACTACCATACTTTTTTCCGTTTGTTAAGCTTAGGGAAGAGAACAAAGTAAAGAAGAGATTGCCAAACGTGTCTGTTGTTTTTGCTTATGATTTTTTTTAAAGTACAGTAGACTCGCGATAACTCAAACTCTGATAATTCAAACTTTTGGTTAATTCAAACAAATTTCAAATTTTTGGTTGGCCAGCTATGTTTTCAATGTATTTTAAAGCCGCTTAATTCAAACTGCGCCATTGCGTTAATTCGGTTAATTCATACTTTTTGCTTTTCCGTGCCGGAAAATATCTGCTGCTTTTGTCATTTCTAGCTGAACATTTGCATTATTATATCACTAACAGGTTACATATAACGTCAATTGATTGCCTACATGTGTCATAGTGACCAAACAGTGTGCACCTACAATCGCGTGTTGATTGAGGATGCGCATGACCTTTGGCCATCTCTCCTTTTCCCAGTGTGCACACGTGTCAACTACTGATATAACGAGCACTTTTCCCGGAACTGTCGAGTTTGTTATAAATGGTTTCGAATGTATTATTGAATATATGTGAATGTTTCATTACAACACAAGTTGCTATGTTGCCCCGAGTCGTATCTACGAGAACTTCTGATAATTCAAACTTCTGATAATTCAAACAAAATCCTGGGGTCCCCTCGAGTTTGAATTATCGAGAGCCTACTGTATAACTTAAGTCTGCCAGTCAGTGAGGATTTGTATGAGCTTGTCACGTGACTTGCAGACGGCTCTCTGTCATGTCCATCTACCATGTTCTCGTGAGTGATTTCACTTGTTTAACATGTTCACTCCGACGTGGTTTAAGGGTGGGTCACAGCAATTATTCCCCCTGTGTGGCTGTGCAGGGCTTCCGTGCAGTGTGCAAGCTACTTCTTTGCATACTCACTTGTGTAGACCATTGTACCCGCTGGCCTGAAGCATTTCCTCTCTCTGGCATAACAGCACTTACAGTGGCTTCTGCATTTGTCAGTGGCTGGATCTCATGCTTCGGATGCCCCAGCGTTATTACGACTGATCGCGGCCGACAGTTCGAATGTGATCTCTTCCGTGAACTCACATGCCTGCTTGGCATCTGCCATATCCATACTACTGCGTATCACCCATCGACAAATGGAATGATTGGACACCTTGTTACAAGCCGAGGTTTGGGGAACCTTCTACAGCGTCTGTTTGGAGCTTGAACCAGGTTGACCATCGGAGAGGGTCCGGCAGGGAAGACGAGGCGACGTAAGAACTAGTAACAGAGGTTTAATACATGGTTACGGGTGAGCGGTGTGTTCCAATGAAAACATACAGGAAAAGTTCAGCATGCATGCACCTGCACGCTAGGGCAAATCAAAAGTGTTCTCCACATGGCTGCTGGCTGGCTTTCTTATACCCTCCACCATCTGGGCACTATCCCCCTCTCCTCTCCACCCCCCCCCCCTTACTGCAGGACATGGGGCAAACCAGACGAAGTAAAGATGGTAGGTGAGCGTAACGGGGTGAACGTCCTCAACGGGGCAAGAAGCGTTGCAAGGTGGCATGACGGGTTTTGTCTCCGACCCTCGCGACTGACACGTCTATTCATGTTGACGAGCGAGATCGTTAAGCACGCCGATTACACGTGGTCTGAGCATGGCCGCTCAAAGTGAATCGGAATTGACTACACGTGGACAACAAGAGAACTGATTGAACCGGGCGGCATGTGGACGAGAGGAGTGAATTGGCGACTTCGAGTGTAGTGTCTCCTTGGAGCGTTGACAGTGAAGGCATTTGTGAGCCCAGCGGTGCACTTCGGAGTTCACACTCAGCCACACAACGCAGGAAGTAATTAGACACTGGGTGGCATGAACTCCGGGATGACTTGTGCCGTGTAGCTTGTCAAATACTTGATGGCGGAGTCTGAATGGAATGAATGGGCGTGTTCGACCCCTCGACACGTCTCAAGTGATAGGACCTGAAAAAAAGGGAGGGGTACGTCGGGGACAGCGCTAATGACATAGCCGAGGACTGGAGGTCCCGAAGCTCAACATCTGAACGCCATGCCGTGGAAATTTCTTCGAAGTCAGCTGTGGCCATGTATATTGCGTTGGTATGGGAAAAGGCATCTGCGGCTGCGTTGACTGGGCCTTGAATGTATTGTATGTCCACGGTGAACACGGAGATGAAATTGAGGTGCCTTATCTCTCGTGCGTAGTAAGTGTTCAGATTACCATGAAAAGCAAACGTCAAAGGCTTGTGATTTTCTGAGGACTTGAAAGCTTGTTCTTTCCAGCTTTTGTCGGAAATGTCAAATGCCCAAGTATACCGCCAGCAGCTCGGGACTGAATGTGCTGTAGTGCATTTCTACAGGCTTCAGTTTCTGGTAGAAAAATCCGAGTGGACACCAGGAGTTGCATTGGAACTGTTGTAAAACTATGCCGACAGCACACTAGATGCATCGGGGATAAGACTCATTGGTGCAACATGTAGAGGATGCAACAGCACGGTGGCATCTGCCAATGCGTTTCTGCCAGCTTGGAAGGACACTTCGGCGTCGGATGTCCAGGATAGTGGATCGGACGGAGCTTTAGTGGTCTTGAGAAGCTCGGTCAGTAGTATAATAATTTGGGTGATGTTGGGAAGAAAACTGTGGTGGAAGTTGAGCAGCCCAAGGAAGTTGCGGAGCTTTCGCAGTGACGTTGGGCGAGGGAACTCGCGCAAGGCTGGAATTTTCTTTTCCAACGGCCTGATTCCTTTGGAAATCACGTGGTGTCCAAGGAACTGAATGTCGTGGACACCAAAGACACACTTTGCGGGGTTGATGAGAAGGCCGTGTTCCTGGAGCCGAGAAAACAGCTGGCACAAATTGTTGCTGTGCTGTTCGGGGGCAATACTACCCACCAACCCCACTGCACCCACATTGGTCTTGACAAGATCTTGACATTGGTCTTGACAAGATCAGCAAGACATCTTGAAAACCATTTTAAACGTTTACAAGACGTCCTGAAGGCGTTTTGGCAAGATATCAGCGACTTCTTTAAGACATCTTGCCAAAACTTCGTCGGATGTCTTAAAACGTCTTTTAGCCGTCCTTAAGATCGTCTAATGCACCGCCAGATTTGGGATATGAGACATTTTACAAAACATTTTGTATTTAAAACGGATAGAAAACGTTTTACAATGTGTACTCGAAAAGTTCGAATGGTGTCGCAATTATAGCCTTGGGATGTCCAGCTGGCTCGACAGAGATTTGATGGTATGCCTTCACTAAATGTATCTTGCTGAAAATTACTGTTCCAGCTAGGTTGGCTGCGAAGTCATGAATGTGAGGGAGTGGATAGTGATAGGGAAGGTGCGCGCATTGAATGCACGTTAGTGTCCGCATGGGTGCCAATTCCCCTGGGTCACGCTTTGGTACCATGTGGAGAGCTGAAGACCAACAGCTCGATGAAGGACGGATGATGCAGCATGTGGTTGAATTCCCTCCTTGTGATGGCAAGGCAGTCACTAGCGAGGCGTCTGGGTCGGCAGAGCACTGGGGGGCTTGTGACAACATGATGAGTACGTTGTGACGTACTGGCAGCTCAAGATTGGAAGGTTTCGTGATGGCTGGGAAGTCTGGGAATTGAGGCAAACGCAGATGTGGGTATCTGGGATGCCGTTCTAGTGGTCGATGTCATAGGTGTGATGATGCCTTGTATAGACAGCCTAGTCACCGTGTCCAAGAGGTGACGAGCGCGGAGGTCAACGCTAAGGGCTAAGTAGGTCAGAAAATCTGCACCCAATATTACCATGCGTACGTCTGCAACAACGAACACCCATCGGAAGGTGCGTCGGAGACCCACGTCGGTGGTAAGATAGCGCTGGCCATATATGTTGTTAGAAGAGCTGTTGGTTACTTGAATGGGGTGCGGTTTTCTAGGCACGCTGCCGGTCTAGTCGCCTGGCAGGAACGACGCTGACCTCTACACCTGCGTCCACGAGAAATTGTTGTCTGGCAATCCTGTCAGTGACGTAGAACAAGCGGCTTCTTGTACGGTAAGAGTCACAGGCCGCCATCAGTGACTCTGTGCCATGTTTTCCTGCTAGCTGCAAGGGCAACGGCACTGACGTGCATTGGCACCAAATTTGTTGTGATACCAGCAGTATGTGTTGGGACAAGGGCCAGGGCGGGAGCTGGATCGAGAAGGGAATCTGGAACGGCAATCGCGGTTGTGCTGACGACGGTGGGGCAATGGCCGTAGTGAAGTAATGGTTACAGCAAAATTGTCAATCATTTGCTCAAGGCAAGACTGCCGACCTTCGAGGTGTGACAGCGGAACGGTCGTTGCCATGGTACCTCTTGCTGAATAGTCAGCAATGCAGTTGGCCAGCTCTGCAAGATTGTCGAGGGACATGTCTTCTGGTGTGGTAGCCAAGGGGACCATGAGACTCTGCAGCAGGTGCTGAAGGAACAGGTCATGCAGCAGCGGGCTGTTTGCGTCCAGCTTACAGTCACTGAGGAGCCACCACATACAACGTAGAAGCTCCGATGGTCGCCGGTCGCCGAGCTCTTCGTTTAGAAGCTGCTGGAGGCGCTTCGCCTCCAGACGTGGACATGCGTTGCAGCACTGTCGTTTTGAAGTGGTCATAGGGGGTGGTGTTGTGGAGTGCGTCCACAACATCTTGGAACCCCTCAACCACCTCTGTATGGAGTGCTGAGACAGCGTAGGGGAACTTCGCGTGCTGTGAGGTAATGCACTGAAGGTCGAAGATAGCCTCTACCTGAGTAAACCATGCTGCAGGATTTTGTGGCCAAAAGGACGACAGGTGAATCTGCACCGTGGCGAGGCCCTCTGCGCTGGTTCTTTGACATCAGTCCACCATGAGTTTGTACCCCATGGCACAACCGTGAACGCCAAATTCTACGTGAAAGTGCTCAAGCGACTCAAACGAAGGATTCATCGCACCCGGCCTGATATCGGGGGCGATTGGAAACTTCACTATGACAACACACCATGCAGCCTGCACCGCCTTCCTCGTGACCCGCTTCCTGGCCGATTGAAAGATGTTAACAGTTCCCCAGCCGCCCTACAGTCCCGACGTGGCTCTCCCAGGCTTCTTCTTTCTGCACTTGAAAATTCCCATGAAAGGACATCATTTCGCGACAGTTGGCAAAGTCGAAGAGGCTTGCACCAAGGCTCTAAAGGACATTCCTGAGGAGGCCTACCGTGACGCCTTCGATGGTTGGAAATCTCGCTAGAAGCAATGTAACGACGCAGGAGGAGCCTATTTTGAAACATTTTATTGTATTGTACTTTTTAATCGACTCACTGACATTACTTTTCGGACAAACCCTGTATAAATAACAACTAACAGCTAAACTAAGAACTACGCATGGGCAACTTTTTTAACTGTAGCACTCATTGTGATCACAGTTACACGTTGACAATATCCAGTACGAGCACAGTACCGTTCGTACGCTACAAGTTTTTCATTGTAACTTCGCAGTTTTATTGCTGTACATTAGGCATAGTAGGGTCAAAGCCGCTGGATCCGTTTATCAGAGTGGGCGTTCTCGCGAAGCGGGGCGAAGTCTCGAGCAGCGGCTGCGAAGTGGGGGAGTGTGACGTCAGCGGTCAACGCTAGCGCGCGGGCCAAGGATGGCATCGCGTGGTTAGAGAAACGGGAGCAGATGCGCGCCTTGTGTAAAAGGATGGCGTCGCGCGGGAAACAAAACATGAAGATGCTGGCTCGCGCTCTCGGCTACTAGAACACATCGTTCTTCTTGTAGGTGGCGTCGTGAGTCTTCATACGCGGTGATTTGCATATCGTAAACAACAAGCGTAGTAGTTGCTGCGTTGGAGCTCCAAAGCAAACGAAGGTGTCTCAGCCGAACACAAAGAATCTCCTTAAGGAAATCAATGTGACCCAACAGAACTCCAAAGACGGGCCCGTGCTTACGCATTTATAACGAACCTGCAACAGATCATCCCAAATTTTATTTTAAGAAACAATACAGGCTAGATATACCAGGTGTTCAAAATTAAACATTATGGTTTTCTTAAAGTTAGGCACTGGGAGGTACGTGAAGAGCACCTGCGCAAATAAGTTATGTGGCCAGGGGGACACAAAGTCAGGTGATAATTATCGCTGTCAGCAGCGAAATTAAATAATTAACTTTTTATTGACTGCAGTAAGAAACACGACTGCCTCTAAGTTTTCAATACAAACGTACCCACTTACTGCAGTCGACAAACAATGATTGTTCAATTTTAGTTAATTGGACTGTTCACAGCGACTATTATCATCTCACTTTGTGACCCCTCTGGCTACATAACTTATCTGCACATTATTGGTCTTCGCGTGCCTCCCAGTGCCTAATTTTAAGAAAAGCATAAAGCTTAGTTTTGAACACCCTGTATTATCAGGCACAGCCGCCAAGCACATGGCTGTATTGGGTAACGTCCTTTTCCTATAAGCTCGGAGAAACCGATATCTGGCTTCGCTACAGGTCTTCTTCCTCTTTCTGGGGTTTTACGTGCCAAAACCAGTTCTGATTATGAGGCACGCCGTAGTGGAAGGCTCTGGATTAATTTTGACCACCTAGGGTACTTTAATGTGCACTACAACGCAAGCACATGGGCGTTTTTGCATTTCAACATCCATCGAAATGCGGCCGCCGCGGTCGCGATTCGATCCCGGGATCTCGTGCTCAGCAGCGCAACGCCTGAGCTGACTGAGCCACCATGGTGGGCTACAGGTGTTGCTCTAGACGTATAAAACGCGGGTTTGTCGTGAGCAGAAACGGTGAATTTTGATAAATAAGAAAGGCTACTGTCATCATCATCATTGACAGAAGCTGACCCCCCCCTCAGAAAAAGCCTGGATCCGCCCCTGGAGCGTACCATATATAAAAGGCGGCCGAGGAAGCGGACGGTGGCTGCTAGAGTATGAAAATTCTAATCAAGAAGACTTAATTCATAATCACCTGTGGTTGCACTATTTTCTTTGATTAATTATGCACTAAGTGGTTTTATTGAACTTTACGTCTTTGGTGACCTTTCCCAATGCACGTATGCATGCTGGCGCGAGCTTTCGCACGCCGGCACGCGTATGTGTAGTTTGGCCTTTAAACTTCATTTTCGCTACTGTTTTTTTTTTTTTTTTTTCATTTCTGTTTAAAAAGACACTGAAGTGAATTTCAGATTTGGAAGAATGTTGTAG
The DNA here is from genome assembly GCF_013339745.2 of Dermacentor silvarum. Taxonomy (NCBI): domain Eukaryota; kingdom Metazoa; phylum Arthropoda; class Arachnida; order Ixodida; family Ixodidae; genus Dermacentor; species Dermacentor silvarum. The sequence goes on along the minus strand of NC_051154.1, from coordinate 183,715,978 downwards.
ACCAGGTCTTATAGGTCACTATTACATCATTCTGCTGGGGCATAGAACCATAATTTATTTATAAAATGCCAAAAAAGAAAAGATTGCTTGCGATTTCATCAGCACTTGCATGACCTACTCATGAATCAATAACGTACAGGTGGTTGGCCACTGCCTTCATATTTTTTGTGCAGTCATATTTTATTCTATTTGAATAGAAAGTGCACTTATGCTGCACTTGTATCTGTGAAGATTCTAAAAAGAATTGCAAGATAAGAATTGGAAGGTTGCGGTGTCTGTCCGCTTAAGTGGCACATTGATCTATGGCTTCTTGCAAAACTTGGCCTAGGCGCTTTCCAGTGTTGTCTCCTGTACATTTCAGACATTAGGTGGCACCTTGATTCCATATTGGGAAGTGAATTTGAAACCATGCCATGCACTTGTGTGTGGGAGCTTGCATTTGTACATACTACGACAAAATAATTTCACTATCTCTGACGATAGCCTGAAGAAAAGAGCTGTGTACCAAGTGCTTTGTATGCAAGCCCACCTCCATTTTGGGTGATGCTGACTAAGTAGTGTAACGAAGCGAAGTCGAAGTCATCATGCAGCTCTGGTACCACCTATTGTAGTACTGGTGGTACCACCCACACCTCACTGATGATTGGCTTGTATTAATAGGTCATTGAGAATGTGGCAAATATAAATAGACCTTCTTGAACCTATATTTTCAAGAAATATGTTTAAATGAGCATAGAAGCTACAACCTATGGCATAGGGAGCCTGGATTAAAATTTTCACCAGCGAATATATTGAGTAACAATTGCCTTTAGTGTCATTTTACCTTGTTTAGGTAGCCTTATAAGTTACTCACTGGCATACATTCAGTGTACAAAATAAAAAAACTATAAAATGTGCTGTTTTGTTGTTTTGATATATGTTGATTAGTCATATCAGCCTGTTTTGCAGTCATGCAGACTTGGCACCGTGTTTAAATATTTAAATATTTAGCCTTATTCATACAAAATATTTTTTTTCTGTTCCTCTTTGCCCACTTCCTTAAAGGGGCCCTGCAACGCTCCAGAGAAAGCTTGTTGGGTGACATTGATAGCAGCATCTCCATGCCGCGATTTCATACATGTTGTGCGGCAGACGCGACGTCAATGTGTGGCACTATGAACATTGGTCAAAATTGAAATGTACAAGTTACATTCGCATGATATTGCAAGTAGGGTGAAAAAAAAATACAGCATTACATTTTAAAGCCGTAGTAACTATTGCGTAATTATCAACCAGCCACAAACAATGTGTTGCAACTATGGCAACAGCGCATCAACATGCCGAGCACATGGTGCGCCAATGGCCGCCTCGCAGAAGCTGTTATAAATTTAGAAGTGAAGCCATGGCCTCTGAAACCAGACTGCACATTGCCTGATCACGGAGGCTATTTATGTAACATCAATGCTCTGCAGCTGTTAGGCATCATACTTCATACTACCACGTCATGTTGCGCTTCTAAGCACAAGATTGGGGGATCAAATCCTGGCCATGGTGGCCGCATTTCGATGGGGGCAAAATGCAGGAACGCTGGTGTACCATGCATTGGGTGCAAGCTGAAGAACCTCAGGTGGTCCAAAAAATCTAGAGTCCTCTACTATGGAGTGCCTCATAATCAGATCGTGGTTTTGGCAAGTAAAACTGCAGAGTTTAAGTTATTTTTTAACATTTAATTAATTACCACATTAATTGGTACAAAAATTTGCCACAAAAGTTTGAGTTGAGGGTTATTCTCATTTTGCTTTTGTTTTAGACTTTCTCCAAACAATAACTTAAGTTTGTGTGTGTAATTATAATAATCTCTTTTTCTCCTAGTTTTCTGACCTGCTAAGAAAAGGTCTAGAGCAAAAATAGTGGCCATATTGACACAATGGGCACATAACAGAAGGGAACATTTTGCTTGTTTGACCATCTAAAATAAAGCTATGGGTCAAAATGATGATTGGTTTAATACTATAAAAGGAAAGATGACAATGTTGCATAATCAAGCATTTGGCAGATATCACGTTATTTAAAACTTTGATTGGCAAGATTTGCATTGGGTGCACATTAAGGAACCCCAGGTGGTCAAAATTAAGTGGAGTCCCCCACTACGTCGTGCCTCATAATATTGTGGTTTTGGCTCATAAAACCCCAGCATTTAATTTACTTTAAATAGACATGATTGATTTGTTCACTGATTGATTGATTCATTAGGTTTAATGCCCCAAAGAAATGCTAGAGCTATGAGCTGTAAAGCCCAGACCACACATACGCTTGCAGATGCGCGCAAGCTCGCGTCTAAGCATTTTGCGCCTGCTGCGCCTAGTGAGGAATGGCAGTTTGCATCCACAAGTACGCGCAACAGCTCGCGCTCACTGGCCTGACTCGTTGACGCCTTGGCAGGCGCCACTTCGTATTTTGTTATTGACAGTGTTTCAAAATGCTTCGATATCTATAAATGTAATTGTTATATTTTTAAAGCTGTTAGATCAGCACAAAAAGTGAAGAAAAAGCACTTTCTTGCATGGTATAAATCTGCTTCACTGAGAGTTGAATGTACCGCGCCGTCGCTGCGTAGCCAGGCGCGCCGACGCGAGGCAGCCCAAGCGCGCGATAACAGAGAAGAGCTGTTCACTGAGATTGTGCCGTGTTTTGACGCGCACGAGCCGTGCCGCACCGTCTGCACATGCGTGAGCACTCGGACACGAGCTTGCGCGCGTCCCCAAGCGTACGTGTGGGCATAATGGGAGGTTCCAGATTAATTTTGACCACCTGGGGTTTTTTAACAGGCACGTAAATCTAAGTACACATGCGTTTTTGCATTTTGCTCCCACGGAAAGGCAGCAACTGCAGCCTGTTCAAAGCCAGTGACTTTATGTTAAGCAGCAAAACGCCATAGCCCCTGGGTCTCTGCGGTGTTCTTTTTTTTTTTTTGAGGAAGTGAAGTGCGTGCTTCAGAGTTTATTGTGACAATGGAATTCCAAGTTAAAAAAAAAATGATTGTGCTGCTTTCATTGCAGTTCCTTTCAGTGCATTCATCTTCAGAAAAGTGCATGCAAAAGTGGGTTGCCCCTGATGTGAACATTTGTCACTTCTTAAGTATAACTGTACACTTGCATTCTTGGAGCTAAGGGCTTTTTACCCATGCCATACAGGTAACACGCATGCTTCCTGGAGGCATGGATGTGCTGGGACTGTTTGCTGTGGGTACTCCAGAAGAGCTGGCAGCTGCTCAGCCCAAGCTTAGACAGGTAGGTTACAGCTGCGTGAGGACACTTATGTTACGTAGCCTCCTTCTTAAAGCCTTGAACCATCTCCATGTGAAAATTCTGGTTCCTCCTAGAAATTTTAAGGCGCTGTTAAAGAAACGTCGCAATACTTTTTCAGAAAGGTACAGAAATAGCTGAGTGATATATGCTTGAATCCATTAGGTTTTACCTCTTGCTCTTCTCCACACCTTTCTACTGCTGTTTGGCCTCACCTTATGGCATGCCACACCTCCACAGCACATGAAGAACAGGGAAGAGCACAGCCATTGTTAACATAAATGAACTGTTCATATGGCCATAGCTGACTACAGAACATCTAGTCAATCTCCTGGTGCATTCATACTTCTTAAACATGCCAAAAAGAGAAGTAAGCTCACAACCTCAGTCCTTGCCCTCTAACTCTTTTCTTCTTACCTTAGGGAAAATGGCCGTTTTTTTTTTTTTTTTGTAGGTAACATTAGATTTTTTTTCTGAAGAAACTATTGCACTCAAAATTGTATGCAATACATGAAAGCAAAGCAGAATGAATCCACTTTTCAGGTATGCAACATTTATTAACAAGATTTATCCCATAAAACAAATATAAATTGTCAAGAACAAGATTGTAGAATAAAATTGAACAAAACTTGTAAAGATAGGCTTGTACATAAAAATAAAAATAATTCTGAACATTTTTTGAAATATACACAATGTTTCGCTATCTAATAGCCACTATTAGCGAAGAAATCAAAATTTTTCTTTGAAAACTACTTGCGCTTTGTGGGGTCTCACATGTGCTCTTGGGACAAAGGAACGACAACACAGTAGTGCAAACAATCAAAAGGGCATTTATTGCACCTTACATACACTAACATACACTAACACACATACACTAACACACACTAGCCGAATTACAACCAATAGAACATTCACATGGGCGCGCGACAAATCAAGGAAGTCCGACTCACCGCGACCCGATAGCGAGCGAATATGTTCGCCCCATGCTGTGACACCATTGCCTAGTCGTTCACGTGTACAGTCACGCGAACGGTGGCGCGCTCAAACGATCCGTGTTCGTCCATACCGGTGTCCTGCTCTTAGCCTCGCGCGACGGTCGTGCGAAGCGGGCCGGCGCACGCGCGAAGCGTTCGTGCGTGTTGGCCGCCGCTCCCAACCCAAAGAGTTCGCCTTTGACCTTTTGCGCCCAAGTCACCCCGCTGTTCTGTGGCGCTAGCATCGTGACACTCGCGCCATCTCTCGCAATGCGCCGCAACCACACCGACCGCCGCCGTTAGCCACGCGGTGAAGCCGGACCACGGGAGCCACGCCGGGAAAACAACATCAGGGGACGCGTGAGTGTCGCGCATCCCCACAGCTTCAAAAATTTCACTGGAAGCCCTACAGTTGGCCGTGCTGTGCAGCAAAGTAGCTCCTCGATGGGAAACATAGGAGAATGTTGCAAGTCTTGCAGTAAACACTTGTTTTCTGTGTTTTGCTCTCTAACATGTTTTGCAGTTTTGGTATGTCTCCATGTTAGCTGGCTGGTACTGAAGGGCTTCAGTTGGTGGAGGCGCACAAACTAGCAGTGCATCCTCAAGTTCTGGGTTGGTTTCAGTCGTCGTCACTCTCAGAATCAGTCAGATGAAAAGGCAGCATCCTCAAGCTCGCTCTTGCTTGCGCTGTCGATAAAATCTGCTGCAGACGCAGCGGTATCGCGAGAGCTGCGATGTGTTGGAGCGTGCTCGCCACTTCTGGAGGCAGCTGTTCTTGCTTTCAACTTCGACGAGCGCAGCTGCGTCTTCAGAGCCTGTTCAAAAATCGCTGCCATGCGGGGAAAAACGAACTCCATAAGAAACGAAAGTTTAGTTCTCCTACTGTACTTCAGATGGCGCAGTGTGTCCGTGAGCCGTGTGGACGGTCTCGAAAACAGTGTTTGAAGCCATTGTTAGCCTACTCATGATGCCCAATGTGTGTGCTAGGGAAAGAGCTAATGCTTTCTGGTGGCAGGAGCTTCATGAGCATTACATGATATAGCCATGTGTCAGTAATGCTCATGGTCCTAGTGGCTTAGTTTCTTTTGACAAAGGCTTACATTGCAACCATTCCATGTGCTCTATTGTGACAAAACATTTCTTACAGGGAAGGCAGATTGTAAAGCATGAATGATTGAATGTTCCTGTAAGTGCAGTATGAGAGTTGTGAAGCACAGCCTTTTGCACAACCTTTTTTGAAGTTTCTCTTCATTTTTGCTTGTTTTGTTGCTGGTTCACTGAATGGTGCCTGTTTACTTGTACACAAACATATTTTAATTTGATATTTGAAACATATTATATTGTAATCAATTTTGTTGAGGTAAACTTCTGATAAGACCAACAGATTACTAAACCTTTCAAAAAGTATACAGAGTGACCAAAAATTACTCTAACACACTTTGCATTTTTATTTTATTTTATATTGTTCGCATTTTTTAGCACCGACATTATTCAATTTGCGTTCCTTGTGCTTTTTTGATATGGAATTGCTATTTTTATGGTTCTTGGTGTCCTGTCCTTTTAGAAAAAATGGTCTCTGAAGAGTTACGCCACACAATCGTTGCCCACCACAAGCAGGGTATGACGATTCCAGAGATCGCTAAGATGCTCAAATTGCAGCATGTTCAAGTCCATCGTGTCGTCAAACGGTTTCAGGAGACAGGGGGCGTCAAGGACTGGCAGCGAAGCGGGAGGCCTCGAACGGCAAGAACCTGGGAGCTGATATTGGCCGTCAGCAAGAAAATCAAGAGAAATCCACTGAGAAGCATGAGAAAACTCGCCTGAGAGCATGGAGTAAGCAACTCGACTGTGCAGCTACTCATGGAAGAGGATTTCAAGCTCACGGTGTGCAAACCAGTGAAAGGACAGCTGCTCACAAACCCGATGAAGGCCTCCAGGCTGGAAAAGTGCCACAGGATGAAGCAGCTGAGTTGCGATGAAGCCTTAAACTGGATTCTGTTCACCGATGAGACAATTTTCACCGTCGAACCGGCTTGGAATTAGCAGAATCACCTAGAATTGTTGCCGAAGGGTTCTTCGCAAACTGTCAGAGTGGAAAAAACCCGCCGGGGTGGCTCAGTCAGCTAAGGCGCTGCTGAGCACGAGATCGCGGGATTGAATCCCGGCCGCGGCGGCCGCATTTCGATGGAGGCGAAATGCAAAAACGCCCGTGTGCTTGCGTTGTAGTGCACGTTAAAGAACTCCAGGTGGTCAAAATTAATCCGGAGCCCTCCACTACGGCGTGCCTCATAATCAGAACTGGTTTTGGCACGTAAAACCCCAGAAAGAAGAAAGAAAAAATCCATTTTCCCAGGAGCATCATGGTCTGGGGCAGAATTTCAGGCTTTGGGAAGACCAAGCTTGTTCTTGCGCTGAAAGTGGTCGAATTCAATGCCAAAATCTACCGTGAGCTGATCCGTGTAGGCACCGTCATTCCCTGGGCTCAAGGGAAGGCAGAAAACACTGACTGGTGGCTGCAGCAGAACTGGGCCCCTGCCCACGGTGTGAAGAAGACTCGAGTAGTGTGAGACAAAGCTTCCCGGATTCTGGGGGAAGGACGGTTGGCCTTCAAGTTCTCCCGATCTCAATCCGATGGACTTCGCTGTGCTTTCTCAAGCACAAATCCGTCGAATTGCTCAAACGTTCTTTGGAGAAGGCTGGGAGGAAATCACTCCAGAAGACATCACGGCTATGTTGAAGAATTTCCGGAAGCATCTTGAAGCCTGTATCAAAGCGCAAGGTGGACATTTTTGTACTGAAATTTGAGTTCTACAGAATTGAATGGCCTTTCAAATAAAATAAAGCGTGCCTCGTCTTGTTTGCTTGTTGAAGAGCTATGGTTGTTTTTTCACGTTACAGTATTTTTCAGTCACCCTGTATATTCATGCCAAAGGGAATGTAAAATTTTATCAGGCACCCTTCATTTTTATAAATGTGAGAGAAAAAAATTATGATGAAAATGCTTTTATTAAATTTTGGCTTGAAGGCCTTTAGGTGGACTGGGAAAAAGTTGCATGTTTTTGGAGCTGGCCTAGCAGTTGCAGATCCTGAGAAAGCCAAGAGCAAGTTCAGGATGACCCTGTCAAAAGCCGCTGACCTGTTGCTGGCCTAATCCATGCCTTGTAGGATGACATTTGGGGGTCCGAGTGCTTAGTGTGGCCATGGCATTTTCAGAAGTTGGCCATTTTGCCAGGCTGTGTCAATATTTGTCATCATACCGTAAAATTCCGCAGAAGCGCCCAGTCTCGCTCAAGCGCCCAGTATTAACATTTCCAAAACTTCAGAATTCTGAAAATTATACGTTAAGCGCCCACCCCCTCCAGAGCGCCAGCATGCTTCACCGCAATACTTTGCGTATGCTTCACTGCGTAACACTGCTGTATTGAAGCGAAGCTGACTTTTGGGAACCAGCATTGTGCAGCGCGTCGTGCTTGTTTCAATGAAACAAAAATTATTTCTATGAAAAGCACAGCACTGACCAGCAAGAAACTTGGCAGTGAACGTCGAAGTAGCTAGGCCTAGCTTTGCCGCGGTTGTGGCTACAGCTGCAAGCGGATCTGTGTACAAGAGCGCCAGTTCGAGGCGGCTAGATAATCAAAATGGCGTCGGTGGTGGCTTTGATTAATGCCGTTTCAGACCTGCGGTTATGGCCAAAAGTCCGGAAAATCAGACGGCGAAGGTTTTTTGCGTCTGAAATTTCAGACGTTCTTATACATTGACTCGTATGAGGTACGTGGTGGTACCACGAAGGCATTCAAATTATCGAGGATGTCCGGAAAATTGGTCATTGGCTGTAATGCTCAGTAACACTTCGTTGGCCACCATATTAATTTTTATTGCTTCGACCAGACAAGCGCCCATATCTAAATTGACCCAATTTTCAGTGAAATTGGGGTGGGCACTTCTGCAGTATATTACGGCAGTCATGTGTCAAGAACTACTGGTCACACCATAAAATGCTGGTTGAAACATATAACATCACATTGCAGCTTAATAGTTGGTGTTTTGAATGCAAGTGAAGCAGACATGGACCTTTCGAGAAATGCACGCCCACTATCAGCGGCAGTCGTAAGGCAATATCGGGAGTCGGAGTGCCGGCCACCAGAGACTGGTGGTTAGGCGCAAGGCATTGTGGGAGAAGGGAGCGCCAGGTGGCGTGCCGCTCGCACGTTGTAGGCGAGGTGAACAGGCAAGTCTCCGGCGGCCACAGTGGCCAGTGCTTCGACTTCCCATACTGCCTTATGGCCGCCGCTGACGGTGCACACATTTCTGGAAAGGTCCATTGTTCAGAAAAATGTTATGCTAAATTCTGAAGAAGCAGCCAGAAATGTGTGACCCCCCCCCAAAAAAAAGAAAAAAAAAAAGATTAGAATGATTTTGTAATTTCACTGAAATGTAGCTAGAAAAAAAATACGTCAAACATATAGAATATGTGTCTTGCTTGTGTTTTCCAACTTTTATTAGCTAGGTCACATCGAACAAAATTTTTGGGGAGTTCGCTGAGATCAATGTTAGCCAAGGTGATGCCCGTGCTGTGTGGGACGGCAGTAAGTGGTAAATGTAAAGGACAAGTATAGTACTTGACTAATTATGCAAAAAATTTTTGTTGTGACTTCTTACAGAATAGGCTCTGGTTCCTTTCCATCTCGATTCTTTCGGACTTTTGAAGTAATGGACTGTCACAGCAGGGTGAACATCCGTTACCTTTCTCACACTCAATTAGACATTCCCTAACAGTTTTGGAAGCAAGCTAAGCACCTTGAACTTGTGCGCAAGCAATGACTGTCACAGCAGTGAACATCCATTACCTTTCTCACACTCAATTAGACATTCCCTAACAGCTTTGGAAGCAAGCTAGGCCCCTTGAACTAGTGCGCAAGCCTCCCAGTGCTGTGTGTGTTTTTTCTAACACAGAATTAGACTGTTTGCATAGTGAAGCAAAAAGAGATAAAACTGCAAGGCAAACTTCTATAAAAGTTGGAGCTGGATTCTACTGCACGCTCTTGTATCCATGAAAACTTCACGCAGTGTCAAGCAGTTTTCATATACACTGCACACGGTTTGTTGAAGCACTGATAAATAAAGTGACCCACAGTAGGTTAAAAAAAAGAATTAATTTGCAGTTATAGTATTATTTGAGCATTGTAGTGATATGTACTCCAGAGCATTTTCCAAAGCTCAAGGCCTTAGTAAAGCAACAAAGCTGGTGGAGCAGGAAATCGGGCAATCCGAGATCATCTGCCAAGTCTGCACTGCTGCTGTCATTTTAGGTTGCACATTTGAGTTGGCTGCAGTGCACATTTTGCATTGTATGATTTCGAAAGTGCAACACGCAGTAGAAGCGAGGTTTGGTGATACCTTCTGTCAAATTTAAATTTTTCATGACTCCCAAATGTGCCAAATATCAAATATCTATTTGACCAAGAATGAAAGTGCAGCATTCAGTTATCTACATCACATGGTGTTGCTTGTAGAATTTTGAAGTCACTGATTGACAGCAGGTTGAAAAGCTATTGATTTACTATGGCACGATAAGGAAGGAGTGTAAATTTTAATATAAATTATGGGGTTTGACGTGCCAAAACCACAATCTGATTATGAGGCACACCGTAGTTGAGGGGCTCTCGATGAATTTTAACGGCCTGGAGCTTAATGTGCACCTACATCTAAGTAAACAAATGTTCTTGCATTTTGCCCCCATCGAGATGGGGCCGCCACAGCCGGGATTGAACGCGTGATCTCGAGCTCAGCTGTGCAATGCCATAGCCACTGAGATACCGTGGTGGGCAATAAGGAAAGAGTTAAATTAATGCCTTCAAGCATATGCATACAGTGGCTCACTAGTGATGATTGATGCGTCAGACAGAAAATGTCTTGATGAACAAGTACTAGCTTGTGGTTGCAGTTTTTTGTCTGTTGCGAAGATATGCAGTGCATATCTCTGTGCTGCATATATAATGTATAACAGTGCATGCACTGTTATTGGCTCCTGACAGTGGAGTTTACTGGCGAGTGCCACCTTACCTGTTGCAGCAGCAGTTCGACGCCAGCACAGACAGGATATCGGCACACTGTAAGACAGCCTAGTCAGCGGCTTTGAAACCTGTTGGTGCACGGCACAATATTGCCATGTGCACTAACAGAACGAATATTTTTGAAACACGTGAGCCGATGACATGCAGCTGAAGCTTCTCAGGTCGCCGTGCATGCTGCGAATGCTGTGAGTACACTCAAAGAATGCTGCGAATACATGCAAGATTGCCGCGTAACTGGTCGCTCGAGGCACTTTGCATGTATTCGCGGGCATCTTTCACGCTCGGAAAAACACTTTTATGTAGCACATAGTGAGCAACATAAAGCTGTATCAGGAGTTTCTCATGTTGCTCTACAATTTGCTCATTCACTTTTCATCTAATTATAATAATTGAGAAGTTGATTAATTAAAACTAATGATCTAATTTGGCCGTATGCAAAAAATATGAGTATCTGCAAGCAACGGCAAACAACATTACCTTAGTTCTGTCGTGCTACGTAGCACTTGCATATTTTTAAAGTTTGGCCCAAGTGAAACACCCTGTATGTACTTTTCCTAAGAACTTCCATTGTGCTGACTGTGCTGATTGGCTGGGACCACATTCTTCATGCAGGCACCTGCATCCCACACACCTAGTCATCGATTATGATGAGCCTGCTGAATTGAAAGTTTAATTCTTATTTATTAGATTTTTGTTTATTAGGGACTGATTACCTCATATCACCCATCACCCCATGGTTGTCACTTCTAACGGCATGCGGCATACCTCTGAAGGAGCTGCCCTTTTACAGTCGACTTCCATTAATTTAACCCTGATGGGGTTGACGCAGTTGATGAATGATCCGGTGGGTCGAAATAAACAAGATGCAGAAAAAAAAATGACAGGACACACCGCTGATTGATTTGGCAGTACTGTGCAGACCACTTATAACGTAACTGCCTTTAGCGTGGGACCGGTTATAGCGTGTTTTTTTTTTTTGACCACCAATATATCTCCCATCGAACTCAATGTATAGGCGGATCGTTTATTGCGTAGGCACGCGAAGCAGAATAGCGGTTATAGGGTGGTTCATTTAAGTGCGTGACCATGAAATCGGCGCACGGAGCACGGCCTTTTCTAGGAGGCATTGAGCACGGCCCGCACAGCCGCACGGTTGCCGGGCGTGCAAACGCGGAGGAGTGGGAGTGCGGGTGCGGGTGTGGAGACCAGTGGCAAAAAGCGATACAAAAAGTCGCAGTTTCCCCCAAAAAGCGAAGCATCAATTGCGATAGCAAATTTACTAGTAGAGTATACGGAGTAAGGATAGTAGTTTTATCGCCTGAATAAACTTGGACACATCCGCTTACTAACTGAATTAACAAGCATCGTGTCAGCGCGCACAAGCAAACATGAATAAATTGCCCTCGATGACCGTAGACAAGCACTGTAACAACGCTGGCATGAGCAAACGCGGCAGGAGCAGCGACCGAAGGTTCGTGTGGTCTATTGCTTCAACGGAAACTGAGCGGCGAAAGCACAGCGCAAAAGTCAGAGCCGTGTGGAGATCGCTTTCAAGATACGGTGCGTGCGACAGCTCTCAGCTGCGCAAAGTACAAGTACGGAGTGACTTGCAGAGCAAAAGCCACGCCCCATCCCTCCCGCGTTGCCTTCGCGCTTTCCTCCTTTCATGTGGGAGACTGAGTCGCCAGTTCCCCTTGCGCCCGGTCGCAAGATACGCATTGAGTGCCGCAGCTAAACGTCGCCTCCCCTCCCTCCCTCCCATCCCTCCACAACCTTCCGCACGATCGCGTTTGCTTTTCACCGTACGTTTGCTCTCCGTGAAAGCATGCATCCCTCGTGCGCTTTCCCTCACACATGCGGCATACAGCAGCATACAGCATTTTTTTTTCTTTTTCAAGAATGGGAGCATGGGCTCGTGCGTGGAGACCAATGGCGAAAAGTGAAATAACAAGGAGGAGAAGGGCAGGAGACTTTGTAGGAAGGAGGGCGCGCGTTTTCATCACTATAGCAGCTTCCGATGAGGGTGCGGGGTAGAACGGTAGCGCTTTTTTCTTTTTAGTTTTTTTTTTTTTCAGTAGTGGGAGTATGGGCGTGTGCGTGGAGACCAGTCTCCAGACGAAAATAACAGCTTTCTTCTGCTGATGCCGCACTTGTCAGGAGAACTTGGTTTCTGTGCTGTGTTGCGATTGTGTTGCATGTGTGTGTGGGTGAAATATGCAATAAATTGTGTTTGAAAGGTGGGTGGCCCGTTTGGCATAAGCAAAAGCCGAAAAAAGCATGCTTTGGTTATAATGCGGTACCGCTTATGGCGCGGATTTTTAGAACTCCCGCAACTTGCGTTATAAGCTGTATTTGCTTGATTCTAACACGCCCCCGAATCAAACACGTGCCCACTTTGTGTCCATCCAAAGTAAAAGACTAATGTAGAAATGACATTAACCGCCGTATTCAGAAATGCAACTTAGCTTGAAGCCCATGCTTGACTTGATTTAAAGGACGCCTGGCGTGAACATGCCATGGACACTCACTGCATTTGCTTCGGCACGTTCACAATAGGCGTCACTTAACTCAAGTCAAGCATGGACTTGAAGCGAAGTTGCATTTCTGAATACGGGGGTAAAGCTCCCAAACAAAATGCAAATCTAATGCGCACCTGATTTTTTATCAAGAATAATGGGCAAGGGTCTAATACGTGTTGTACCATGGTGGCTCGTTTTCTAAAGTCAGCTTTGCCGCAAGAGATCTGTGTTATGCGGTAAAGCATACACATACCGCGGAGGGTGGTTTTGCTTTCGTGTCCAATTGAACAGTGTAGGCAATTCACGGGCAAAATTTCTTGAAAAAAAGAAAAACAAGTGTGCAGTAGAATTGACTAAATACCATTGTCTGACATTGTGAGCTAAGTTCATTGCTTGAAAGTCTTCCTAGGGCAGGCCGAAAATAGTCTTTTTCGACATGAGATCACGTGTGTGCAACACATTCATTGTCCCCAAGCTCCACTAAGACAAACGCTGCCACTAAAGGGGTCAGGCGCTTGCATGCTGACTGGTAAAGTTCTAATTATCTGGCAAAGGCCAATTATAGGATCGAAATAACGAAAGTTTGTGCTCATAGTGTGCATGGGCGCCACCTGGAACCTTTGGTTGAGATTGAATTAACCAAAAAATCGAATTATCTGGAGTCAAATTTTGGACAGAGAAATGGGTGTATGCAGGTTGTGCATGGTGTTACTACCCAGAACTTTTCCAGAACTTTTTGGTTGACTGGTTTTGCAATAATATTGGAACTGTTGCAGGTCAAGAAGAAATCGTGCTTATGATTGTTGTAATCGCAGGTCACTGTGGACAAATATCTTCCTTACTGAATTTTTGTTAGAAATATGACCAATCTTTTCTCATCATACAAACCTATTTGCTGGTTATTTTCATGGGTGTGGCATTAGCCTGTCATTTTAATAACTCTGTACATGACCACAACTTCTGAAACTGGCAGATCTTCAAGGAAAAACTGGACTTAATTGAGAGTTTGGGATCAGCATTTTACGTGGTTGGTAATGTGATTTCTTGGTGGTCAATTGGACAGTACTGCTTGCAATTGACCAGTAAGGTGGCCCTCGTGTTATATTTCATTTTAACGCTGAAGGATGCTTCAGAAGTAGGTTTAAGGGATGGGGAATACAAATCACAAATAGTATTTCTCTTTCATTTATTTGTGGATAATATACATGCTTTATTATATTTGCTTGATCAGGTGCTGTTTGCTGTATTCAAAGTCATTGCTAAGGACCAGAGGATGTCGCTAAACTCTGAGGTGTCTGATCGAATCCAGCTCCAGATCTGCACCTTGACAAGGAAGTATCCTTTATGAAAACCAGAACTAATGTGTGCTTCAGTTTGCTCTCTTGTCAGCTGTTGCTGTAGTCATGTTGAAAAGATTCATTGTAAGGTTCGTTACAGTGCAACACAAGACACGGACAATAGGAAGGAATAAACAACAAACGGCGCTGACTCAACTGGTATTTTATTGAAGAATTGTCTAACATATATAGGTGCAAGATCAAAGAACCATGACATGTGCAAGACACACAGATACATCAAGGCAGCTGTGACGAACTTACACATAATCAAGATGATGATGATGAAATAAACTTTAATTTTCGAGACAGTGTTCCCGAGCGTTTTAGTTGTGGATCACTCTAGGTGGGAGGGTCCCTCATTCCAGGAATCCTCTGGCCGCGATAGCATCCCGGGCTCTGGCGACAAGATGGCGTTGTTCGTCCAGGGCCGGGGTGGAGATCTTGGCCTCCCACGTCTCGGCGAGGAGGTTCACGTCTTCGGACGTTGTATGCTTGGTAACGGCGTCTTCGGGACACCACGGGCACTCGAGTAGCAAATGAGCCAGAGTGTCTGGCATGGCGCAGATCGGGCAGTTGTAGGTGTGTAGTGTCGGGTGGATGCGATGCATGAGGATCCCATGGGTGTACGTATTGCTCTGCAGTCTTCGGAATGCAGTGCTTTTCTCTTTGGTCAGTTTTGGATGAGGTGGCGGGTACACCCTGCGTCCCGGTCGGTAGTGTTGGAGGATGGCGTTATACGTGGGGCATTCAATGTTAACATTGAATGCCCCATAATCAAGAGTGACAAAAATAACGAAGCTCCTTGTCATGAAGAGCGATAGACGGTTCGCCGATACATGCCTTTTCCCTAATCTTTATATTGTAAGCCTCAGCGATTTCTCTTGTCAATTGGCTTGCATGCCAAAAACACGTGAGCCAATTGACAAGAGAAATCGCTGAGGCTTACAGTATAAAAATTAGGGACAAGGCATGTATCAGCGAACTGTCTATCGCTCTTCATTACAAGGAGTTCCGTTTCTTTTGTCACTCTTGATTATGAGTAAGTTCGTCACAGCTGCCTTGATGTATCTGTGTGTCTTGCGCATGTCATGGTTCTTTGATCTTGCACCTATATTTTGTAAATAAAATATCAATTGAGAGTCAGCGCCATGTTGTCATTTCTTCCTTCCTATTGTCCGTGTCTCGTGTTGCAAAAACCTTACAATGAATCCTAACCAACTGGCCCAACTTGCCGTCTTGATATTGAAAGGTGTGATATTGAAAGTCAGAAAAGCACAGAAATAATTTGGGGTAATTTTATCGAAGCATTGACCTTATTGTCTTATGCAACTTACGAAGGGGATGGGGCAGCATCATTGCTGAACTATTGAGTGTTGTGTTTGATGCTGACGTCTTATTGCCACGTATGTTATGACATACAGGAATGATGATAGGCAAATTGCACGAAACAACTGGTGCCTTCTGTCACTGTGCCTGGTTTGTTCTCTATACCATGTGTGCATTTTGATGAATTGCATGGCATATGTTAACATTGAATGCCCAACACGTTATCGCAATTGACTGCATAATTTACCCTTTCATCGTTATATAACCTTTACCCTTTTATACTTGAATATAATGTCTGTTTCAATGATGTACAGAGGGTTCTGAAACATCTATTATTGAGAATGACTTTCTAGGGTGTTATTCTGTTGAGCTGTGTGTGCAAATAACTTGTAAAAACATAGGAACCCTTTTCATGTCCCTTTTTAAGAGTTGCAGTTCTTGTTGACTATTTTTTCTTGACCTTTGGTATCAGGATAACATGCAAAACATTTGATGTCTCTGACCACAAAGTAAGTGCACTTGTTTACTGCTTTTGGCTCATGCTTATTTTTTATAGAGTCCACATTGCCATTGCATATTACCATTCCAGATTACCATTGCAGGCAGGCCTTCATTTATGCAACACATTACATTATTATATTTCAAAACTATGAAGTTTGTAGTAGTGACTTCATTAGGCTGGGAAACTGCAAGATTTTCACAATGGCAAATCAGTTTTGTGGAAATCTTCGACCTTGCAGATTTCTGCACAATTGATTTACAAGATTTTGTGTGTCTGCGCTTCGAATTGTCAACTGTTTCGGAATCGCTCTGTGATCTGCTAGCCTCCTGGTTAGCTCAGATGGTACAGCAGCTGCCCCCACATAGGTGTTAACACGGTCCTCGGTTCGGTCTGTAGACCATGAAGAATTTTTCTTCAACTGCGAAGCTTTCTTTATCAGAAACCCACATTGGTTTTCTTTGTAGTTTCATAATATTCACGGGTGGATAATTTTTCCTTTCAAGACAGTTATTCTCACGGTGGGTGGCAGGGGAAATGCCAGCCACTGCTTCAGTTGACCGCTCACTCATATGATGGGATACCCAGAAATTAATATTGTCCATTTGGTCAAAGTCTGCAATTCTTCTTTTTTCCCCTTAGTCCCCAGGTGTTTCTTTGTCACGTAGGGAAATATTAGAAACAATAGTGAAGTAAAAGTTGAGAACATTAGGTAGAAAATCAGTCTTCGGAAGGTGCCATCTCGCTGCAGATTGTGCGCCTTTCCAGTGACACAATGCTGCCGTCTTGGTATCATTGTAAAGAGAAGAGACCATAGTTTCAGATAGCTGCAGTGCCGTATTTTGCTGTGTAAAAAAAAAGAAGCAAGTGAAAAGAGAAAAACTAGCATTGCGATTATCTACTGCTGCCACGTTGCGCACAGGAAGCGCTCTTATTGGCT
Source organism: Dermacentor silvarum (assembly GCF_013339745.2). NCBI lineage: Eukaryota > Metazoa > Arthropoda > Arachnida > Ixodida > Ixodidae > Dermacentor > Dermacentor silvarum. Next base: position 183,699,025 of record NC_051154.1, on the reverse strand, counting down.
GGTGCAGATTTGAATCTCTAGCACACGTTTTGCTTGCACTTTAACAGTGGCAAGCTCTGCATTTCTTTATCGCGGCGAGGTTTGGTGATTGTGGTAGGCTGCGTTGCTGGCTCTCGCTTCTTTTTTTGATGCGCCAAAATGCAAAATTGTTGAATGTGTCATTCAAAATGGCGGAATGGTCGTATTGAGGGGGGGTTGGAGAAGAGAGAAAGAAAGGAAAAGGGTAAGAAAAAGAAGGTTTATTAGCATGTGTCCCCCCCTTCATGCTACGTCGCTGGCTCGCGTCTTTCGTTGATGTGACCAAAATGCAAAATTGGTGAATGTACGAGGGACGTTCTGAAAGTAAGTTTTGTCATTTATTTTCACACGTAAACTTTATTGCAAGAAAGAAATACACCATGGTATCATTAAATACACACCTTGCACTATTTTTCCACATAGTCGCCACCGACATTGAAACATTTGCCGTAGTGTGCAATCAGTTTGAAGGAACCACTCTGGTAAAACTCGGTGCGCTGTGATGCAAGGAATTGTCGCACAGCCTGCTACACCTCAGTATTGTTTTGGAAGCGCCGTCCCAAGAGTGTGGCTTGTCCTGTACTCTAGTAATGTTGTTTTCATTCGTGCATGTGGAGGGACACCCACTTCGACCTTCATCCTCCACACTGTGCCATCCTTCATTGAACATGCAACACCAGCGATCAACCATTTGACGAGACATGACCTCTTCACCATACACAATCTGTAGGTGTTCATGGATGACGGACACATGCACTAGTCCCACGTGCCCATTCATAGCGGAAAACAGCACGCACTTCCATTGGCCACCATATTGTCAGCATGCGGCTGACTCACTGATTCAGTCACTCAGTGACACGTCACTGATTTGTACTCGAATAACCTCGGGCACGCTGGTCTGCTGCTATTCACTCTTTTTTGGTGCTCTGCGCATGCGTCATTCCTCCTCCGCTGACATGGATGGATTGTTATGGCGATTGTTTGTTTTGCCTGGTGCACCATGTCCTCTTTAAAAAAAAATGACGAAACTTACTTTTGGAGCGTCCCTTGTAGTATTCAAAATGGCACAAAGGTCATATTGAAAATTAAAAAAAAGCAACGAAAAAAAAGGAGGGCTTATTCGCATCTGTACCCATTCCTCCACCCCTCCTCCTCCTATCGCTAGCAAGATCATCACCTCTGAAAAAAAAATTTGGGGGAGAACCCTCTTTCAAGACCTTCATGAGAACTGAGGATGTTTAAAGTGACTGGACTTTTAATTAAATATCGCAATTTGTCAGAAGTTTGCAGGAGTGACCGTGAAATAAATATATGCATATTTTCATAATGCTGTAAATTACTTTCCTTGCACTTCATTGCTGTTTACATTGCCTGTTGAATGTCACTCTGCAGTGTTATAAACCACAGTTCTGTAGAGCTATAGCAGTTTTATGGGAATCAAAGGGATGCTTATCAGCAATGTACAGCTCAACATGATTTTTGCAAATGAGGCATGAAGCCAAATTGATAACATTTTGTTCCAGTAGTGACTTCAAACCTATTAATTAGAGTGCCTGCATTCACAATTTATTCATTCATTTCTGTATGCTTACTGTTTTCTTAGATGCTCCTTTCTTGTCAGATATTTTGAAAATTGTAGCACAAGGTATAATGCATGCTGTTGTGCCTGCTAAAATCTTGTTCACGCAGCCATGTCACTATGTTGCCGGTGTAAGCTATTGATGCCTTTTGTCGTTCTTTGTGGGTGTAGTTGCAGTGAGCTAGTGCTAAATTTTATGAGAGTTCTGATAATGGTGGTTCAGTCAGCATTAGAACAATGGGTAGTAAGTGTAGTTGTCTAAATTTCATCCTTCTGGTTCTAAAGTTCCTTGTGGGCGGCTTTTATTAGGCTCCTTCAAGTTATTGTTTGCAACATGGGCGCTAATATGAATAAGTTACAAACTAGGAAGATCTTGTAAATTAGCTATCTGAATATCGCAATTTATTTTGCAAGCAATTTCTGCTTTTTCAGGTAATCCACTTGAAGAGGCTGAATTTTGTTATCTGCTACTGGTAATATGCAGAAATCTTTGGAAAAAAATGTTGTGGTAATACAAGCATATTATCATTGTAGTGATAAAACATGTTTGCTGCTTCATATGTTAGGAGTACTTTAAACTGTTGCTTAGTTCCAGTGGACTCATTTCATAATTGTGGGTGGCTTGCTGAGTGCTTGTGAGAAAGAAAAAAAAAAAAAAGATCAAGCATGTTTTCTGAGGTGAGTGTTTGGGCAGTGCACTGCACGGCCTGCTGACTGGAAGCCTGCAGTGGGACCGAGTGCATGGCATCGACTGGAGGCATCACTGAGCCTGGACTTGTGGGTTGCACTTAGCGAGGAGCGCTGTCGTCAGGGGCTTTTGCGACAGATCCAAGTGGGCTTGGAGCCTTTCATGCGAGGCCTGCATGATGCTCGGGCACTGCTCAATGGGGAAGCCCGGCCTCCCGATGAACCCCTGGCTGCTGCCACAGACAGGCGCCGCTCCCCACGTGCTGCCAAGGATGCCCCCCAGAGCCTGTTTCTTGTTGACCTATTGCTGCCTCTAGTGAGTGCCACCAAGATGCCATGCCAAATACTGCTTGCTTTTTTCACTACTTGCCATTTATCATCTTTTTATTATATTTCATACAACTGCCCCTTCGCTGGTCCAACCAATCAGTAAATAGCACAATGTGAACAGCATGCATAAATACAGTCTAACCTTGTTATAGCAAAACATGTTAGGTACATTTAACTAATGAATGTAATGAAGTTATCCTAACTTCTCTTGAAATTTCCATAGAAACCCATCTATTTAAAATGACCCTTTAATGAAGGAAAAGAAATTTTAAATGAATATAAAAAAAACTTTTTTGTTAGGAATGAATGTTTAATAATCATTCTGCATCAGTTAAGCCGAAACCTGGCGGTGCATGGTGCTGCTTGTACCTTGATTCAGCAGTTCAAAACTTCTGCCAGTTGTTCGTTACCTGAGAACACGCCAAACCGACCATGCTGCCGAGTTGGCGTTCATGCATGCATTCTACTGCTGCCATCTCGCATTGCACTACCAACGCTGCCAACTCCCGCAGTCTCCTGCGCGCTGTGTGTGTGTGTCTGGTGCGTCCTGGAGGGGTATTCTGTAAGACTCCACCTAGTGGACTGTCCATTTCGGCTGCTGCTGATGAGCAGCCCCAGCTAATCAGCAGCGGCTGAAATGGACAGTCCACTAGGTGGACTCTTACAGAATGCACCCCTGGTAGAAGGTTATGTACTGTTACGCCAGAAAAAAAGGCAAATACCAAAGCACATGGTTTGTTGTACTTTGAGGAAAGATGCTTCGGTACATGCTGTGCTGTCTAACTGTGGCTTCCACAAAATTCTGCACATGCGTAGTCAAGGGGTTAAGCTATGCAATTAGTGCTGTCATAGTAGTTTTACTTTGTATGTTTTGCAATGCAGCTGATTTTGATCTGCTGCACTTTATACGAAATAACTACTTCATATTGTCGCGTATACCCTGCTGTAGAATACACGGTGATCTCCCTTGCGTCGTCCTCGAGGTGGTATCACGAGCAGGGAAATATCGCCGCGGTGAGGGTGAGCATGACTGCCGCTGCGATTTGTCCGGCCTGCGCTGCTGGTCGAGGACTTCTGCGACGTCGGGAGGCCTTTGGCTGAACCTAGGTCGAGGTGAATCGATAGAAAAACCCCGCAGTCCGAGTCGTCGGTAAGGGCACTCCCGATACACACGACCCACTTCGTCGCAGTGGTAGCACAGCGGTCGTCAATTGGGTGCTTGCCAAACCTCTGATTTCTTCGCGGGTGTTCGGCGATCGTCGAAGTACGGTAGCTGAGTTGTCGGAGTGGCTTGCGCCGCTTGCAACGCGACTGGCGACGCAACAGAAGTAGGTTCGAAAGCTTGGGCGGGGCTCAGCAATGTTTCTGCGTAAGTCTTGCGCCAGGACTCGCTTGGCAGAGGTGATGCTTCACTGCTGGAAAGAGAGGCCTGCATTGCCTGCTGTACTTCATTGTGTACGACGCTGGCGAGGGAGCTGACTGGAGGTGGCGACTTACCGTGGTGTTTCTGCAGCTCGTCGCGAATCACGGAGCAAATCAGCTCGCAAAGCAAGGCGACGTCACACCCGAAGCCTACCGGCTTATCGGGAGTGCAGGTGGCATTGACTTGCCGGTTGTACATGTTCGACCGTTGCTGAAGCGTCTTCTCCATCGCGGTGGCTTCGGTGAGGAACTCCGCAACAGTCTTGGGTGTATTCCGAACAAGACCACGAAAGAGCTGCTCCTTTACGCCTCTCATTAGATGACGCACCTTCTTCTCTTCCGACATGCTCAGATCGGCACGCTGGAAGAGACGCGTCATGTCCTCCATGTACATCGTGATGCTCTCGTTGGGCTTTTGAACACGTGATTGAAGGGCTCGCTCCGCTTTTTCCCGGCGATCGGGGATGGTGTAAGTTTTCAGTAGCTTGCGCTGGAACTCAGGCCAGGATGACAGGGCACTTTCGTGGTTCATAAACCACGTGCGAGCACCATCCTGGAGGCTGAAGTAGACGTGCCTGAGTTTGGCGTTGTTGTCCCACTCGTTAAACGCAGCCACATGCTCGAACTCCGCCAGCCAGTCTTCCACATCCTCAAATGTGTCGCCATGAAAAGCCTTCGGCACTTGGGGGTTCAGCACCGTTAGGTAAGTCGGTGTCACCCTTTCTGTAGAATTCGCAGTGGTCGCAGTCATCGCTTGTTCCTGGCGGTTTCCAAATTCTGAGGCGAGGCCTCGGATTCACCGGCTTGTGCGGTGAACTGGAGTCAGCTCCAGTTGTGGGGCGAGGTTCTTGTTGCCCAGGGGGGTCTCCTGTATAAGTTGAGCGTACCCAGCACCTCCACCAAATTGTTGCGTATACCCTGCTGTAGAGTACACGCTGAATGAGGATCCAGGCGTTTGCACTTTACCAAGCGTAAGCGTTGACGCGCGATGCCGAGACGAACCTCGTTCTCCTCTTCTTCAGTCCCTTTGCTGTGCCACACCATGTGGCAATATGCTACAACTGCAAATCGTGGATGTTAGGTTACATCAAATCCCATATTACTTGTGTGTCTTTGTGCTTCCAGTATGCGAAATACTATGTTTTAGTCACAAGTACAAGCGGTGCACTGCAGCCCCTCTTTGCAGGAACATGTCAATCTGCCAGCTTGTTTGTAAATCGCTTTAGATCTGCAACGCCTTTCACGTAATAATTGTCATATGTATTGTGTGACATAGAAGTTTCAAATCAATGTAACAATGAATTACATGACGCTTACATTAATGAGAAGAAGGGTTATGATGGCAGTCAGTGCACTAAGCAAAACAAGGGACAGAAAACCAAGAATGTAACCAGGACACAGCACTGATCGCTGAGAAGGGGAACAGGGGAGCCCAATTATTGTTAATCACAACTGTATGAAGTCAACAGGTAAATGAAGCCAAGGAAAGCATTATTTGTAGTTTTTAATTGAAGTATAGAAATGATGAGCTAAAGGGAAATGAAAGTGGATGAAAAAACAACTTGCCATTATTGAGATCCAAGTGTGGTATTTTTTGCTTGCGAATGCAAGTAGTCTCTCTAGCCTTCGTAGCGTTGCCTACTCCTTGTGAAATGGAGTATAAACACTCTTATAAGGTCTGTTACGCTACTACTTGTGCTCGCACGACGGCAAACATTGACAGCTGCGTTAGAGCAAGCAATCAAGAATATAAAGAACCTTTTTTAGTTAGGGATGAATGTTTACTGATTCTTTTTTGTCAATTAAACTGAAATCTGGTGATGCATGATGCTGCTTGTACCTCGATTAATTCAGCAATTCAGTAATCCTGCCAGTTCAGTACTCCTACTGATGAAGGAGCTGCAGAAAACTACCTTTTGCGATCCTACGACAGTGCGCAGGGGATTTTTGCATCCTCTTACCCAGTGGTTAAGAGCACTCTCCCTCCCCTTTCATGGCGGCCGATGTCGGCCGTGAGGGAAGACAACCATTATAATGAAGTAATGGATATATATAACAAAGTAAATGCTTCTCCCCCTCCAATCTCATTACAGCAACGTTTTACTGTGTTCAGCAAGAACCATTCTTTGGCATTGCCTCACTTGTTGTAAAAGAAATTTCACTCAGTTGTTGTCTTTAGAACACCTTGATATTTAAAACTGACAATTCGTGAATCGTGGTTCTACATGGTGAGTACTTTTTGTTTGGGGTGGCAAAAGCCCTGTGGGTCATTTCTTGAGTGAAGCCTCGCCTCGTTGCACGCTGGAAGCTGGTGTTGAAGATGGAATGTTGTTTCTTCATGCCAAAGACACCAGCTTACAAACTATCTCATTCTAACATGTACGAATTCAGGTTCCTGTGAGTGTGTGTCCCTCTATGCTGTCACATGTCACATGCTTCAACACAGAGTTGAGGTACCATCAGGGGTCCATATTGTAAACCACGGGACAGAGTAACTGAGGCCGAGTTTCACTTGAAGGTGTCGAATAGTGTGCTATCTAAGAAGATTGGTTGTCTGACTTGTTTATTATTGCATCTTTTTTTAAACCTCACGGAAGCAAATATGTCGTAAGTGCATTTATTGTAAAAATTTAATGGAAGAGGATTGTACTGAATTTTGGTGTGATCAACAAAATTATGAAGGTACCTAGCAACACTTATTACCTCATGGCTTGCAGTAGTTTACTCCAGTGCCTATGGAGTTGCCAGTTATCTCCTCTCTCTGCAGTCCTGTATCCTAGCTAAGTGGTGCATTATTGACCTTACAACATAGACTACAGCATTTAAAATTGAAATGCATTTTAATGTTCCTTCAAGCTGTAGGAAACAACTGATAGGATTTTAATAACTGTATAAAGGCACTTAGTCCAGTGCCGTTTGGTTATTGCTACAAAAGGATGCCATGACAAAAGTAAACATTGCCTTGAAGGACTTTGCTCAAGTATATGCACCCAACGTTGCAGTTTGATGGCATGAGATGCCTGCTACAAAGCGCAAAATCAACTTAAGCTGCAAATGTTAGAAGAGCTCTATCTTGCACCATTGGCAGCCTTAGCCAGTAAGTTTATTATAATTTTTTAATTGTGGCCCTTAGCACTGCTTCACTTCAGGATTAATTTGAATAGAATCTGTTTGTGGAAAGTCCCTGTGATGCAAACAATGTCTTGAATTTTTACTAGCATGATTACATCATGTGTTACTCCATGCTAGCAAATACAGCTATTACATTTCGAATGGTCATTCTGAAATTAAAACATGTAAATTTTACATTTGAAAGCCTGGCAGATTCTGCATCGACATGGAAATGCCACAAATTCTTATTGCAATGTTTCAAGCTGGCAAATGTGTCTGTGGAGCTATCATTTATGACTCATTTCTGAAATTAAAGTTATTTACGGTCAAACTTGAATATAATGAATCTGTTTTACTCAAGCTACTAAATTAAACTGCTTTACTGAAGCATGGGTGTTCTTGTGCTGCTGTTGGTTAGGTGAATGGAATGTGATATGGGTGCCTTCCCTGCTTGATGTGTTGAAAAATTCTTTTATGCCAATATTATTTGTTTCATACAAATTGTAGGCATTGATTGAAAAGTACCTTTTTGTTGAGAGTCGGCACTTTGTTTATTTTTTCTTGGCATGTAGTTGTCCATGATTGTTTCTGGCATGCAGCATATCTAGGGTTCTGCATTTTTGGATTAATCTGATAGAATTCGAAAAACACTTGCCAGTTTCAGATTTATGCGCAAAACTGAATTTCATGGCCCTCAATAGACCGATCCCACCGACTGATCTGTGCATATGCCGGTTTTCTGGAAGTAGCACTGCCACCATTTTGGTTGTAGTCAACTGGTCAACCTTACCACTGCAGTCCCCGCTCGTTGAGTACTGCGCACGAGCTTCCCAGACATCTCTGCAACTCCACCACCGAGAAAAATTTGTCATGTATTTTAAGAAGTTACATCGGCTGTTCATTGCGACATGCGAGGCAAACGTTGAAAAGTGCCTGCTGCTCTTTCATTTTGGTTGTTACCCGCTGATTACGTGTGGAGTATCGTATTTGTTCGAGCTTTTTATGTAGTACATGCTGATGCAAGTGGTCGTTTTGCGTTACTATTTTTGCACACGTGCATCTAGGTGACTGCGACGTTATGCTTGCTTAGAGATGGACATAATGGGATTTGTATACCTGTTGGAGACAGGTTTGAAATACGGCTTCAGTAACAGCAATATCTAGAGGTTCTTAGGTAAGCTAGGCGGCATTTTTAACTGCGGAACTGTTTAAGCCGGCTGTTAGCCTGTCCGTCGCGGACAAAAAGGTGGGCCGATCGTGGCTAAGAATGGTTGGGACTACTTAAGCTTAGTCAGTCATCGATAGCCAATCATTAGCTAATCAATAATCGATCAATAATCAATAAATTCTGGAAAATGCTGGGGATGACTTGGTAATGCTTAGCTTAGCCCAAATAGGTGGCCGATACCTTGCAATAGCCAATCAATAGCTAATCGATAATCAATCAATAATCAATAAATTCTGGGAAATGCTGGGGATAACTTGGTAGTGCTAAGCCTAGCCCAAAAGCCAGGACTAGCTAGGTGCTCATAAGCTCCGCTGTCTCTAGCATTGTGCCGCCAGTGCAAGCTACGCTAATTTTTTATTTGCATTCAAGCGAATCGTACGCTTGCAGCTTCGAAAACTTCGACTGCGTGGCTTGAGGCGAGCATCCCATCTTTCATGCACTTGAATACGCGCCGCTCTCCATTATGAGCAGCCACGATATACTTTCATCAGTGATTCGTACTGGTCGATTACGCCGTTTAAGGCAGTATTATCGCTGTAAGGCAGTATTATCGCTAGCTATGGCAGAGACCTCTTGCTCATGGTCGGGTGGCACAGTTGAGCTCCCAGGAACTTCAGGCTGGCAGGTGAAATTAAATAAAGAAGCCATACGCGTGTTTCAGTCTTACAATACACTATTCATTTATTTATTTATTTACAATACCCTCGGGGCCCAAGGGCATTACAGAAGGGAGTTGGTTTTGATTACAAAAACATTGAACATAAACAGCAGTAAATATACATATTATTGCAAATGTAAAAGAGGCTCATTAATCAAAAAAATATTAAATTAAAATTAAATTAGGGGGCTTGATGAGCTAAAACCACTATCTTATTATGAGGCACGCCGTAGTGGGGGGTTCCGGAATAATTTGGACCACCTGGAGTTCTTTAACGTGCACCTAAATCTAAGTACACGGGTGTTCTCGCATTTCACCCCTATCGAATTGTGGCCGCTATTCGTGCCCGTGTTTCTTCTCGCGCTGTGTATTAATCCTATTAATCCATTGGACCAACGTCTCTCGAAGCTTTCGCTCTTTAGGAAACACATAGAATCCGAAGCCTTTGTCCCTTGTGCTAGTGTTGTAGAACCCTGGAACGCAGCAGGTGAATCCTCCCATCGCACGATGGCTCCACACGAACCATAAAAATTGCCAGAAATCGTTCGGAAACAGGACGCACAGGCACTCCGGACACTAAATTACTGGCAAGAGAGTTCTCGAATATCAGGTGCATGATGTTGAGCCCCTAGTTTTCTTGAGGATGCATGTTTGAAACTGGTCGGTCTTTTCACATACTGTGCTAAATCTACTGGCTTTTGCTCTAACCAAAGCGAATGTAAAAGGTAATTCTCACTGTTTTACTCCGTAAATCTTGAGCCCTCCACAATGACCGATTTCAACATTGGTAAGTTTTCATGTACATATTACAGTAAATTGTAGTGGTAATAAATTGTTCTGCTATTGTAAGTGTTAGCTGTAAGTAAACGTTCCTGTGAATGTGCTGTACTTTTTATTTATATTTTTTTGCAGTTAAAGATGTTATTGAAGTAGGGGCAAAACTTAAGGTGAATAATGCTAAAAAAGGCAGAAAAACTCTGAATTTGAGTTTGCCTAAAAGTAAGCACAATAAACTACAATTTTTGGGGAAAAATCATCTAAAAAAATGCTAAGGTTTCATTCGGAAATGCACTAAAAAAATGCAGAATCCTAATCATATCTTTTGATGCTATGCTGGTTTACAAGGCAGGACATTTTTTCTTTGCTATGTTTTAATCTGAAACACTGTGCAAATAAATGTCCCGTACAATGCATTTTTTGTGCACTATTGTCTTTTGCTTATTTCACTTGTCATAGACTATAGATAACTGCCTATGCTGGTAACCTGGTGTTGAGGTCTTTAGCTTTTTTGTCAGGTTTTAAACAGCAGCATTGGGGTTGCATAAATTGTAGGACTCATAATGGTTAATTGTTTTAGAGCAATTGAAGACAAAAATGTGTAAGAGATGCATGTTCCTTTAACAAGGCTTCTCTGGGTCAACAGAACAATATGGTGGATTGCAGGACTGTGGCAATGATGGGCACTCGCTTGGTGGCCAAGTGCAGGGACCAACATCTTGTGGAGCCAGTATGTCCATAGCGGGGACCATACAGTGTCGAGGATTTGTGCATGCCAAAGCCACTGTCCAGGAAGCTGTCAAGGTCAGCAATGTCTGTTCTGTTATATCATTCACAAGAGCTACAAAACAAGAAAGTAGGAATATTCAGTTGACTTTTGGTGCTGGCCTGTTGCTTATAAGTTGCAATAGTGGTGGCTTTACATATTCACAAAGAAATAGCTGACATGGCTATCTGACTTCTGCTGGTTGCTGTGATTGGTCCCTTCTTTGCAGCTTTCGCTCTTTGAAAGCAGATTTGAGAGCGCCACATTCCGAGTGTGTGAACTATTAGTGCCATAATTTTTTTAGATTTCATGGACATTCTTCAAAGGCAGGAAGAAGGAACTACATAAGAGCTAGGTTCATGGAATAAACTACATTGTGTGTTTTTATAACTACAGATATAACTTATATTGCATAATTGATCTTAAATAAATAAGTACACTACAAGAAATATTGAGGAGTTCAATATAACTATGAACACTACATAGTTGCATGCATCTAGAGTGTGCCACAGTTTTTATATCTAAGTTTAGGTCTAGGTACATGAAACACCCTGCACTAATGGCACAGACAGACTGTTAATTGATGCTAGGAGCCATAGGTACTGCCACTAGCTGCAAGTGGAAACCTATGTTGGCTGTGTATCCTGGTGCTATGGATGCAAAGCTTTTACCTTTCTGTTCAATGCTGTTCTGAGAGGTGCATTGCCTCACTGTATGTGATGTGATCCACACCAAGTTGAAATTTTATCTTGTCTGCACTTCTGCAAGCATGAGATTGTGGGTGCTGTATGGAACACATACGAAAATGGCTCTTGCACTGATTCTGATCATATTAACAAAATAAATGTATACGAGCTTTGCTCTTTTTTGTGCCGTACATTGTCTGGACAGTAGGTCCAGACAATGTATCATACTAATGAGGCATAAGTACATTGAAAAAATGGTCTTCCAATGAGTCTTCACAACTGAAATTGTCCATGCTAATGATGGTCATAACAGTGAAGCACAGCTGTATTCAACTTAAAGTATATTTTGCATTCACAGCATTATTATATTCATATGCATTTACTGAAACTAGGAGAATGAAAAGATAACAAACTTAGAATGGAACACCACTTATACTGTCTACTCAAGACACTGCTCTATTTCTTTGTCAAGATAGAAGATGCTTACTTTGTCTGTTCGCATGTGTTATTTGTTTTGTGTGGACTTGCAAGTGAATGCCTGCAGAATGCATAACTATGCTGAGGAGTATAAAGGCCAAACTACATATAAGCTTGCCAGCGCGCGAGAACTTGTGCCCACGTGCCTTACGTTTGCCGTGCCTTGTGTTTGCCGCGCTTTACGAGGAATGACGGTTTGATTCTACGAGACGCGCGCCCACTTGGCTCACTATTTTCTCCTTGGTAGACATTATTTCGTATTTCTTTTGAGGCAGCCAGAGCACCAATGTTTGTCTGGAGAAGGTATCCATGCTAGCGTACGTGTAGTTTGGCCTTAAGTGAAGTACATGCAGCAGAGATGGGTCTTTCTTGTGCACAGGTTATATTGCACAGCTTGCCATTTTTCAGCCATGCAAACGCTTGTGTACTTAGATTTAGATGCTATTTAAAGAATTTTAGGTGGTAAAAAATAATGCAGAGTGCCTCAGATGCCTCAAAATAAGATAGGGGTTTTGGTACGTAAAATTCCAGAATTTAATTTAATTTTGGCTAACTGACGTGAAATAAAATCCTTGCTGATGCAACTAGCAAAGCTCATTATTATTGGCAGCCTAATGTTACACCAAAACTTGCAGGCCATCAAGCAAGATGTGTATCGAAGCATTACATCAAGATGTGAGATCCAGTGCGAAGATATGCTACTTATAGAAGATGAACAGCATGGTAAGCTCCCGACTGCTGTTTCCTTTCACATGTTCAGAGAGCACAAGGTAACATTGGGGCCACCATAATCACTGTAGAGATAAAGGGAAACATTGAATCAGGCTTGACTAGTACTCTTTTTGAACCATCTCTGTATTCTTTATATCAGGGGTTCTCAAGCATGTTCGTTCCGGGGAACCCTGCTAAGCTCCATGAAGCGCCAAGGACCCCCCCCCCCCCCCCCCGAATTAGCCGAATTAAAATGTCCTAATTAAACTAATGTCAAATTATCTAGAGTATCAAGAAAACAATAAATGAATGCTTACTACATCAACACGCTTTTATTTACTGAATACATCAGCAAATCTTGTTTCTATTTTGCACAAAAGCAGTGAGGAAGCTGAAATTCTTGTCATCTCATGACTGATTAAGGGGGGGCTAGCAGCGGCAAAGGCCTCGCAACATCCTTCGCAGTGCGGCCGCGGCGTGCGTCTTCATCTGCAGACACGCTTTTCACTACCGCGCGCACATCCGATTGTTTTTTTGCTAGGGAGCTGGTCGCCAACAAATTGTCCGTCCCTCGCGATGTAGCCGGTGCTCTTAATCTTTGACATTTTTGCACTGAGTCAAAGCGCAACTACTGCTTGCCGCAACCGCTGCTGACGAAACTGTGGCCGTTATCGACGCGATCATGGACGGCGACCTTGCGGTTCAGAAGGCAGGCAGCCGATGCACGCACCAAGTCAAAACGAAACTACCATTTGCTGCAACAAGTATGGACGAATCCGCAGTCGCTATCGATGCGATCATGGATAGCGACTACGCAGTTATGAAGGCACACAGCCGACGCGTGCACCGAGTCAAAACGAAACTACTGTTTGCCGCAACCGCTGCGGACGAAACTGTGGCGGCTATCGACGCGATCACAGATGGCGACTACGCACTTATGGAAACACGCGGCTAGCCGCCAACGCGGTGTTATGCGCAGCGATTAACGCAACAATAAGGGCTTTGAGGGCACAAATAAGCACAAAGCATTCCAGCATTGCTGTCAGTCACGTATCGCGTACGATTGCCACTGAGGACCATGGCGATGCGGACTGCGCCGCTTCGTTTTTGGGTGCTAGCGCCGTTTTTGCTCTCATGCAGCGCGCATTTGTGGTGCTCCGTGCATTTATTTTATCATTCATCTGACGTATACGTCGGAGCACACGCTATTGGCACCTACCCTATCTACAAACGGGAGAAATGTGCATGTTGGTAAGTTACGGCCTCCGAGATTCAAGTGCGAAAGCTTAGGCGCGCTGCCCGTTTTTGAAGGTTGGGTGGCTACAAGCTGCTTGCGGATTTATTGCGCAGTTCACGAACTGCCGTTACGCGCTGTGATGTGCTTTTTGACAATTGGGCATGGGTAATGGAAGTTCTGTGGATCGAGCACACCTCTTGTTCGCTGTTTTAGCCACTTAATTGGCGAGCGCGGGACCACGGAAAATTTATCAGTGGCTCGTGGAACCCCGAGCAGGGGCCTGCGGAACCCCCGCGGAACCCACTTTGAGAACCCATGCTTTATATGTTTTGTGGAAAAAAAGAATGCATGCACGCCGATATGCAAAGCCTTCATGCCTTTTACAAGAAAACCTGACAAGAGTGTTTTGTAGCCTTTCAGCCAAGCCTATAGCTTACCATTTAGGATTGTGGTGGATTTCCATTTTCATGATGACACTGCTGACGTGGCTGCTTGGTTGGACGTTTGAGCCAGTTGCCTTTTTTGCAAACAGTCATGTGGGCTTCATTTATAAACGTGACTGACAGCACTTTGTGGAAGCGTGTAGTGATGTAATTTTTTTTTTCATAACTCACAGGCTTATTCAGATGTTAAGAGCCAGTGGTATGTTGAAGCTGATGAAGTGTAGTGAACAAGAAGGAGGACAAAGTTGGGCCCAGTCGGCTGTCTACATTGTTGTTGTGGTCCTGCTTGCCATCTTTCCCAGTCGTGTAAATAAACCCCTTGTTTGAAATCTCGCCATAGCATCTTTGGTGGAAATACGAGGTGTCTCCGAAGCCCACCACAGAACTTTGCAGTGGACATCCTGTGGGCGATTTGACCACGTGGACTGAGAGGCCCACTGGTTCAACCTCAACTACCACGACATCGGTCGTCCTGACCCAACTTCGAGACCCTGGCACTTTCTCCAGTACTGACACCATGGACGTTGAAGGCTGGCTAACCGAATACAAGCGGGGCCATAATAAGGAAGATGGCGGACTGGGCCACTTCGTCCTTCTTCTTCTCTGCTACGCTTCTGCAGTTTCTTGTACATAACACTGGCTCATAACAGTAATTTTCATGGAAGCAACAACGGTGCTCAACTGGAATTGAACTGAAAATTGCAGCTGAACCATTATTTTCAGCTGAACCAGAACCGACTGAATATATTTTCCTCCACCTTAGAACTGAACCCGAACTGGAAATTCTTGGAGGAACCGTTGACCAAATGTTCAGCACAGTGCTGTTGTTGCTGAAAATCTATGAGAGCAGATGATGTCTCTTGCGTTGATTCGGGCAGCGTGTGAAGTGAACAGTTATGTGGGTTGCTGCAGTGATCTGATTGGCTTACTAAACTTGTGTGTATGGTCAGCTTAATTGAACACTGTGCGCATAGTTGGCGGCACGCACTGTCTAGACAGAGCGTCGCCGATGCTGCGTCATCGTGGAGAATATTTAACTTCTGTTATCTTGATTTTTCTTTACTCGCTTTCAAATAAAAGAGAAATAGAAGAGAAATGAAAATATCGCAGTATAGCAGGAGCATCATTGCATATTGTAGTCAAACTGGATGCGCTTGCCGGTCAATGGTGATGACTGGACGGCGCACACTATACCTTCAGTTATTCTTCGGCCATGCACTCTACTGTTTGCGTTTCATTTGACAACGATAGTATGCTATTCGAGATAAGGCTGGAATGGCGAGTTTCCAGCAATCGCATGGGTGAATGGCTCAAGTCGTGTGTGGACTGGAGACGGCGGTACAAGTAAAGTCCCTATATCGTAAAAGTACCGCCATCTACTCTCTCCTCTGCCATCTCCTCTCCTAAAATGCTTGTTCTTTTCTTTACTTTTTGCTTGTGAAGACAAGTCAATGGTGGCGCCCCTCGAAAGCTCCCGTTGAAGCTTTCAGGCCGGGCGCGTGCCGCCGCCGCCGCCGGCTACGCAGAGTGACTTTTGATATGGCTTTAAGGCGGAAAAAAAAAACTAAATATAAAGAAGGGAAAGTGCGCTCTATCATCCTCCAATTGGAGATACAGGAGAGAGAGAAGCGGCGTTGTTCAAAGGATGGCGGTACTTTTCCGAAGGTATTGGGACTTTAAGTACAAGGGGTCCCCACAGCTGCTCTCTGTGAGTTAGCCAGTGCTGACGTCACATGAGATGTACCACAGTCCAAAACAGGTGGCGCCACTCCAATTTTTCATTTTTATCATTTTCTGGCTTACAAAACCTCTGTTCTCGCTAGAAATGACAAATTCGTTATTACAGAAGCCTAATCCTTCAATCTAGCTTGATTTAATCTTTTCGTTAAATGTTCCCTTAAAGTATAAGGGATTTTTGAAGTCCAGTTGCTCAAATAATCACCATTGTAAATGGTGGTTAGAACATTATTACAGCAATAGCTGTTATGCAAACTTAGCAGCTGCATTTACTGTGGAAAACCTGATGCTACTGTAAGCGGGCAAGTTTTTGCATTTGTGCATAGATTCTCTTATCACTCTGTCTCATTCTTGTGTTACTATGTGACAACATGGTAAGTACGAGGGGGAACCCAAAAGTAACCGGAATTATTTTTAAAAAGCTATGTATGAATTTATTTTTTATAAAACAACCTTGTTATTTTAAAAGTACTCTCCATTACACTTAATACATTTGTCCAATCTGCGATTTCATTCTTCGAAACATTTTAAAAACTCGTCTGTTTTGATGGCTGTTAGCACCTTTCTCGTTTTATCCTTTACCTCTTCTACGTCGTGAAATCGCAGTCCTTTCATGTTGTTCTTCATTCGAGGAAACAAAAAAAAAAGTTGCACGGAGTGAGGTCAGGTGAGTAAGGGGCGTGGGGCAAGGGAGTCATGCTATTTGACGAGGGTGGCGATGTGGGCTTGTTGGTCTGTCATCATGGAATGGTAATTTGGAAGCGCATAAAAACACGGACACGAGAAGAAACGAAGACGAAGGAGAAGAAACGAAGACGAAGACAAGCTTGTCTTCCTCTTTGTTTCTTCTCGTGTCCGTGTTTTTGTGTGCTTCCAAATTACCATTCCATGATGCTATTTGAGTTTTTTATTTAGAAGTACTGAAGCAATTGCGTGACAGTGTGTGACAAAAAAGGCCTGATTTGTGGAAGTCCACCACGACAATGCACCAGCTCCCCCACGAAGGTTTGAAAAACTATGGTGGCCGCTTCTCGTGTAGCACGTCAAGAACGTTCTGGGCCAGGAGGCATGAGCCTACCAGGAGGCCCGGACTTGGGCTTTAGTTCCTTCGTGGCTAATAAATGTTATTTCTCTCTTTCTCTCTCAGCGCACCAGTTTTTGGCAAACATAGCATGACTCCTTTGCCGCACGCCCCTCACTCACCTGACCTCGCTCTGTGCGACTTCTTTTGTTTCCTCGAATGAAGAAGAAGATTTCTACTGTTTGCCATCTGATATGTAGACTGCAAGGCAATTTCAGAAGTTTAAACCGGCTTGGGCGATGAAGTTATACCCTCAAAGTAGCTCTGGCATTCTGGTGCTGAGCATGGGGTCACTGATTAAAAAGAAGCTTTAGCTCGGGAGCGCTTGTCTTCCTCCAGCTGCCTTTGTGAGTCTTCCATGGCACTTCACCTTTACAGCATGGTGTACAGAATATCAAGGTGCAAAGGTTCTCTGGTTGTGTTCGTGACCACACGAGACGCTCTGAATTTTATTTCATGCTTTATAGCATGTGTCTGATTCGTATCAAGATGAGTATCTTGTCAGCTCCGATATTACAAAACAGTGGTCGCAGAGCTGTGATCCTATGATGAACAGCAAATTCTGGATACAGCCTGCAAAGTTTGTCGTAAAGATGGTATTCACCTTGCTGCAGAAAATTTGATAGATGGTGTCATGTTCTCAGCTGGACTGGGGGGTCACATATTGGCATGCACAAGGCACATGCTGGAGAAACCTGAAGTTGTCATTTTTGTCTTGGCATTTTTGTGGCACTTTTGTTATTTCTGTGACATCCTCTGATGAATATTGAACCTTTATACAGTTGAGCTCACTTCTAACGATCCCATTCATAACAAATGCTTGGTTATTATGAATGAAGATAGCATGATGCTCATGATTTCCGTGTGGTCTATGGCAGCACGTCTCGTATAACAGCTCCAAACTGCTTTGAGTGAACAGCATAGTACGACTGTGGAAATGATATCGATCTTTTTATTGGGCGAGGAGGAAGGGTATGGCAACTGGCATCCTGCGAGCCTTTTTTCTCTGGCTTGTGCAAGCCGGCGCGGGGCTGCTTGAATGTGTTGCTGTCACGTGCTGTGGAATGATTTTTAAATGTTTTAGCTTGTTCTCTAAAAAAATTACGTGATGTCAGTTTATACTGGGTCGTCGGGGAACCACTATGTAGCCTTTTGGTGCAGCAGTAACTACAGTATGCGGAAATTTCTCCTGGTGGCACAAACATGTGACATGCATCACCAGCCGCGGTGTGTGTGTTGTGAATTATTTGGGCTGCATTGTTTTTCACTCGACGAAGAGCAGCGGTGTCTGCGCATTATCAGTGAGAATTGGAAAATCTCACTATCTGATCTTTTGGCGCGGGAACTGAAGCATAAGAGTGCTTCTGTACGGCCAACCCAATGCAACCACGAAACATCTGAATATTTGCTTCTGTCATTGGCATTATTCTCACGCATTTCAGGACTACTATCTTATGCCTATATTAGCTTCCTGTATGAGGCCGATGGCATTTTTCAGCACAGCTATCACTGCGGTTGGTAAACCAATGTGATAAATAAGTTTTCTGCTTCGGCATTGCTTCTTTGCCCTGTAAAACAGTAATATCCATTGGGGATTGTATAAAAAGAATGCAACGACTATTTGTGCACATACAATTTCCGCAAACAGGGTGAGTGCATCATGGATGGGCCAAACAAGATCAAACAAAAACATCAGTTTTCATCCTCCTGTGTACTTAGATTTAGGTGCATGCTGCCGATAAGCTGTGCCCCATGCTGCCACCGGCTATGGTGTACCGAAGACGATTGTGTCACACCTTGACCCCAACACAACGCCATCACACATTGTGGCTTCACCCAAGCCGATATTGGGAGACACGCATGTGATGTGCACCAAGCTCGCGTTCCAGTCTCCGAGCTATGCATCTTATTATGTGGCCGTCAGAGAACATGACTTTGAGAGCACAAACTCACCAGAGGTATGGCCAGCAGGCTGTACCTTCGACCATTTGTGGGCACTTCGCGAGTACGTGGACAGACCATTACGAGCAACAAGGCCATTCCAATCAGTGCTTTATGAACTGTTACTACCAGAATGTGAGGAGCTTTCGTACTAAAGCTGAAGCCTTCTACTCTAACCTCATTACATTGAACACTCCTGTTTTGTGCATTACAAAAATGTGGCTTCATGGCACTATGCTTTCTGACCAGTACTTCACATCCAACTGTACTATCTTTCGTCGTGATCGTGATTATGACTCGATGCGTCTTAAATGAGGAGGTGGCATTCTTATAGCGGTGGGCGCCTCATGGATTGCAAATCGCAGGTTTGACCTTGAGTCGTATATTGAATGTCTTTGGATCGAAATCTAACTTTTCTGAGGATGTTGTGAACAGCGTGGCTCTTCCCAGTGTTGAGATACACGGTCGAGCTCTGTGTTGAGCCATGTGCAACCTCTCTATTTTCTTCTTTCATTCTTTTATCCGTCCTTTCATTTACTGTCATTACAGCTGTCATTCTTGTTAACTTTATTTTGCTTCATGCATTGTGTTTATCATGCTTTTTTGCTGCTACGTAGACCATTTAATTTGTACTGTAGTGTCCCACACTAAAGGCGCTGAGCTGTTAGTGACATATTCAATAAATAAATAATGAAGTTGTAGTTCGGCATGTAAAAGCCCAGAATTTCATTTCTTTTTTCATCTATTTGAGGCTAGTATAGTGTGAATCATGCTTGTCTAAAGTGGTCGATCGGCTGATTTGACCGCCGTCTTTAAAAAATGAAAGAAAATCAAAACACGGAGAAGAATGTAACGTTGCAATGGAGACCACATGCGGTCATGCCACATGCTTTGCCCATGCATTATAAAACAAACAGATCTAGGTATAACCCACCAACTACTGCTAAGTTGCTGCTTCGGACGCTCTATAGACAAGTACGATTCACATTGTACTGTAGGCTGTTATTACTCGCTAAAACTATTTTATTTGTACTCGAAAACTGCATCCAGCGAATGAGGTAGTCGCGCAATGTGTCTGCAGAAAACAATTTGAATGCTTGTCAAAGCAAACAGCAGAATTATTCCATAGCAACACAGTACCGATTCTGTTACCATCGTCACGTATGTTTAACAACTCATTGCTGCTAAACTGCTGCTTAGAACTACAGGGAGAATGGTGCAATAAGGGTGTAGAAACTTTAGAATAGATATGAAAGAACCAGACCGAGAGCCAGCTGCTCTTCATTCCCACTTTTTCCTAATTTCTCTCACAGTGCGTGCCTGCAAATTATATGGACACTCCAGGCGAATTTCTGTCGTTGCCATCACCGTGGTGTTCTGTATAAAGTCCAAGTTTGATAGCCTCATGGCCGCGTGCTGTATGTTGTAGGTATGAGTGAAAGCTTGTTAGGGTGAGCTGAGAAGAATGGTGGCTTGATGCGGCAGTGTCTTCTCGCGCTCACAAGAGAGGAAGGTGGGGAGGGTGCGCGCCAGCTTCTCATGAAGATTAGTGTGCATGTCTTCTACTCCAGCTGCGGTGGCTGAGCGTGCGTCCCATCTTGGAGAGACAATCTGCGCTGGGGTCGAAGGCTAATCGGCCGGATATAGCTGATGGGTTCGTGTGTGCTGTGTTCTCGCGCGCCTAGTTCACGATGAAGCGAGAGGCAGCACGAAGGGGAATTCGCTCGTCTCTGCTGCTTCTCTTCACGTCAGTGTTCTGACAGCGTTAGTGTCTTCAGTCATTGAGTGAGATGTATACATGGTTGCCTGTGGGCACCTGACAACGTGCTTGTTAATTTAGTTAGTAAGCTAATGTTTAGAGCAGTTTATGCAGCTGATAAAACGCCTAACCTTACTTTGTATAGCTGTCTAATAATTTGATATCGCAGTTAATGCTTCACCTTTTGGGCAGAACTGTGACTTTTTTCTTTTTCTACATACTCCCACCCCCCAGTACTATTGCACAACTTGGCATTGAGGTAGGCTAGTACTATTTCATCTTGACCAAGGAAGCTGTGATATTGTTACGGCGCAACCGAGAGTGGCGCCAGTCAGAAGAAGATGATTTGGCGTGTAGATGTGGAATCAGTCTCGAGAGCCATCTTGTTTATGTATTGTTGCCGCTCTTGTATATATTGTAAATACATCTTTATCTGTGACTTCCGCATCATAACAAATTGGTGAGAGGTGCTGGGTAACCACGAGAGACAACAACGGAGCTCCGCAGTGGTCGTCACCTCGGACTGGACTACATGACGGACGAAACAGGACCTGAAATGGTGTGGCCCACATCAACGCCTACAACCCCGACGGTTGTCCTGGCTCAGCCGCGGGATCTAGGAACGTTCTGCGGCAACGGCCACCTTGACTAGATCGCCACGTATGAGCGTGTAAGTGCCCACAACAAATGGGATCCGACGATTATGCTGGCTAACGTGGTGTTCTACCTACAAGGCACGGAGAAGGTCTGGTATGATAACCATGAGGAAGAGCTTAAAGGGATACGGACACAAAAGTTGGCGGGTGGTTTTTTGCGTCGCAACAAAAGTTTAACTGTTGAAAATGATGAATACAACAAGCTGCTTTGAAAAAAAGACTGAGAAACATCTCTTTTTTTGCGATTTTTGGTTGCACCTTGCCTCCAAGCGGCCGCCGGCAGAAGCAAAAATTTGACGTCATAACGCCTACCCACGCACGCGCGGCCAAGGTCGGCCACAGCCGTCGCAGTGTTTCCGGGGTGTCGGTCCCTTGCAACGTTTGTTTAACCCCTTTCGGCGATCTTCGCTCGTGGTTCGTCCGAAACATTATCCCCGTCGGCGCTCCATGCAGGTGGTGCGTCTTACATGCGCCTTCCCGCAGTCGTCACTCGGTATTGACGCGTTCGTCGCGGCGGAAGGAAATGCCCAGACATTGCTGTTATAACAGCATTGTCGGTCGTGATACGCCGTCGTACACGTTTCCCAGAGACGAGAAGGTGCGTAAACTTTGGATACCTGCCTGTCAGCCATCACGCACAGCCTGGAGACCTCTAAAAAATTACTTTATTTGCGTGGACCACTTCGTCGACGATGATTATGTGACCAGCCCGGCTGTGCTGAAAAACCTCGGCATGCCGCTCAAAAGGCAATGCTTAAAACCTGACGCTGTGCCATCGATCTTCTCACGAAAACGCAAGGCAGAAATGATCGGCGCGTTGGAAAAAAGGAGGCGAAAAGATGTTGGTACTGTTTTCGTTCACTGGCAGCCTTCTTGAGCAGTGTGAGGGCGAGGCTGGGGCGAGATGCCCGAGGCTGGGCACGAAGGCAGTAATGTCTTTAAAAATGTTGGCAAAGCATAGTAAAACAATACAAGGCTAGGGAGCGCGACTCATGAGATCAGACACACACACAGCTCTGCTTCTCGCTAAAAGTAGAAAAAACTGGGCAGAACGCCAGACAGGTGCTGCCATCTGTCGGTCGGCTGGCGAAGTGGACGTGAGAGTCTCGGAGGGACTGATACCTCACAGCAGTTGCTCACGCCGACGGCATAAACTACTACTCAATCATTCACGCAGTGCTGAAGTACTCCGCAGTGGCCTCGCCTGCGTGCGCTCTTGAAAAAGCAAGTTTACAGAGGAAATGACAAATAATTCTTGCACAAATGTCTGGTGCAGAGCGAAATCTTCGCGCTACGGTTCGCGAAAACCTGACCGGCACTTCCACGGCCGCCTGCTCTTCTTTGTCGGTTGACGCGGAAGGCTTGTAACCGTAAGCGGTAATATTTCTTGCCAAGTTGGAATGGTCCTCGTTTTCAGACGTGTACTCATCGCTGGTAGATCCACCAGAACTCGAATCCATGCTTGCGATGGCGGCGGCGGCGCGCTTCGAATGACTGTGGCTGGCCGGCTGGCTATCCGACGAGGGTGTCGTGACGTCAAGCCTTCCAACTCCCGCGGGTTGGGCGGCGAGGCGCATGTTCACAAAAACGCCAAAATAAAGCGATCGGCTCAAAAATGAGCTAAGTAACTACTTCTTTTCCGTGTAATCACACACTGATGATTCATTTTCAGCATTTTCGTAAAATTTTCAGATTTTGTGTCCGTATCCCTTTAACGACTGGGACACGTGGAAGCAGAAGCTGAGGGACTTGTTCGGCTGTCCCGCTGGGCGGAAGAGTGCCGCTAAGAAAGAACTAGTGACCGTTGTCCAGACATGCACTGAATTATACGTCTCTTACATCCAGGACGGGCTGGCTCTGTGCCGTAAGGCCGACCACGATGCGGATGAGTCCGAGAAGGTTGGCCATATATTGAAGGGGATCGCTGATGATGTGTTTAACCTGCTCATGTGCAAAAATTGTGAGACAGTACGGGACATCATAAAAAAGTGTCAGCGCTTTGAGCAGGCCAAGAGCCGCCGCATTGCAACGCCGTTTGCACGTCTGCCGAACACAGCTGCGACATCCTCTTGTGACGACAGGCTAGGAATGCAGCGACTGTCATCATCCAACGACCTGACGCAAATAGTGTGGCGAGAACTTGAAGCCATGGCTCCTGCAGCCCCTTTTTCGTGCTCCAGTGAGCCGAACAACATGCCTACAGTGCCATTTGTGCAGGCAATAGTCCGCACAGAACTCTCTGATCTTGGAGTTCATTCTGTATGTTCCGTTGCCCCTTCACAGCTGGCCAGTGCTCCTTGTCCATCCACTGGTCAGTGGTATCGTGCACTCTACCGAAATCCGGCCGAGTGGCGAAGCACAAACGATCAGCCAATCTGTTTTGCCTGCCAGCGGATCGGTCACGTTGCTCGCCATTGTAATAACCGCATCGTTTCCTCCCCTCGACGACTGCCATTCCCCAGTTATTATCACCCGAACAGAACCAGTGTCGTTACCAGCCTCTATTTGAACCGCAGCAGCCAAACGCTGACGCTCGTGTCGCTTGGAACGGTCCTTCGTCGTCATTCCAGTGTCACCAGTCCCGTTCGCAACCAGCTCGTCGTCCACCGTCCTTGATGCAGCCCCGACGCCTGTCTCCGGAAAACTTAGCGATGGAGCTCCCAGAGGTGACGCTGCATTGACGACTCGACCGCAAAAACCCTCTGATGACTTTGCCGACCGAACAGAACTTGATGGACATTGTGGTTGATGGTGTCAGTGTCCCAGCACTCATTGACACTGGCGCTCACATATCCGTGATGAGTGCCCAGTTGTGCTGACACCTGAACAAAGTTCTCACACTCGCTGCATCACGCCCAGGGGCGGATCCAGGCTTTTTCTGAGGGGGGGGGGGGGGGGTCAGCTTCTGTCAGTGATGATGATGATGATAGCAGTCTTATTTATCGAAATTCACCGTTTCTGCACCCAATAAACCCGCCTCTTATACGGCTAGTGCAACACCTGTAGCGAAGCCAGGTATTGGTTTCTCAGAACTTATAGGAAAAGGACATTGCCCAACACAGCCGTGTGCTTGGCGTCTGTGCCTGATAATTTATCTAAGTCACTAAGTCTAGTTGGTTGTTGTTCCTGAGTCTAACATGGAATGTTTGTTTGATTTTCCGTAGACTCAATGCAAAAAAAAAAAAGTCCGCTTAAGACGAATCGTCTCAGACGTACTCTTCGGTTAAGACGAACATTAGGAGTGACCACCACTGCTACCAATCCTGGGTGTGCGCTGCAGGCCTCCCTACTGGAGGCCTGCAGCGCACATCATCGGTGGACAGAGGCGAAAGCAAGAGGAAACAAAACAAAACAAAAAGAAGTAAAAAGAAACAAGCGGATAAACTATCCTGACCAGTGCCGTTTCTCAGTGGGAGCATGTGACCTTGCGTCATCATATGGGTCCTACAGGCTATGACCTGTGAGGCGGCAGATGCCTGCTTGAACTCCCTAGTGAACTTTTTCCAGCAGTACGAAAGCACAGAAGGATGTTTAAGATCATTAGGCGAGATGACATCGCTTATGGCTGCTTGCCGATTTGCACCGAAGCGACAAACATCCATCACCGACTGGATAAAACCAAGTAAGAGTACCACTTGAAAAGAGATTTCAGCTAAATAAAGGATTTTTATGTCATTCCCCCCCCCCCCCCCCCCCCCCCCCCGTTGTAAGTCTACTTCGTTTACCGTTTTTAAGTAAGATATTTGGGTGCACCTGGTCATGTTGCCAATTTATTTTTGGAGTGCACTTCTGTTCAGACGAACTTCCGAAAAGACGAACAAATTTTCATGGTCCCTTCAAGTTAGTCTTAAGGGAGTATACTGTAGTTTATAAAGAGCTATCACTCGAGCTATCGTTGAATCATTGGAATCGACGAGCACAGTAAAAAATTTTTGAAGCAGGCAAATTTTTATGAAACGAGAAGGTGAACAAAAGACGGCAGTGTCAATGCTGCTGACGTTTAGGGCATTTATCTGATTATAAATCAATCCAGTCACTTTCCTTCCAGCTGGAAGGAAAGTGCAGTGCTCCCACTCCTGCGCCAATTGCGCCAGATTGCGCCATACGAGATTTCCTGCGCCACCCTGATAAAAATACACGATTTTGCGCCGAAGTGCGCCAAAATTAACGCCTGCACATTACGTGTGTGGCCGCAGTGGCCCGCAGACGTGCGTAGCGCGCATGACTAAAGCAGCTTCATAAATCGAACGGCGACCGATAATTCGGGCTTGATGGGGACCGCCTAAAAGTACAAATAATTGGGCATCCGAAATATCCAAATTGCCAGAAAATAACTGAATTTATTCCGCCAGTGGCTAAAAAAGACGTTATTCTCGGTTGACCACTTTCGGGGATACGTTCACTTTTGCGGGATTTCGCGTCACTAGCGTCAGCGCTGGCATACTTGGTAGTGTGCCAGGAACGGTATTATCCGTTGACGTGTCCAGTGCTAGTCGCGCGAAATGTCACGAAAGTGAAAGTATCCCGGAAAGGGATCGTCCAAAAATAAAGCCGAAGTTTGTCAACGCGGTCCTGCGCGCACGTTCGCTTGCCTACGATCTGGTCGGTCCGTATCTCTACCATTGTTATACTGTCGCTACAGAAAGACGAAAGTACAAATAATGCATCAACTAATGTTCAACCTTTGGCAACAGGACTGTGATTTTGTAGCGATGCCATTTCCGCTGCCACTCCTTGCGGTTCGTCAGTGGTATAAGAGCGGCGCTCCGCCTGCGTTATATGGTATCAGCTGGCAGAGATCGGTGGATGATAAGGGCGGCATATAGAATCGAGCTGAATGCATCGCTACCAAATCGCCGTGCAAGAATCGACCGCGCTATCATAGGCGAATGACGGCGTTTTTTTTTTTTTTGAAACAGTCGCTGTCCTCGTCGGCGGAGACATCGATGGTGTAGTCGGCGCCGCTTAAACAACTTAAGTCGCTGCGACCGTGTCGCTACTTACCACGTCAATGAACAAACGCTGGACGCGTGGAGCCAACCCGAATGCACTCCCAAATGGCTTGCCGGGGTTCGCTTGCCCGACGGTTTGGGCGCGGTCGTTGCTGGATTAACTAGGTTTGGCTAGTTTCGGTTTCCAGGAAGTGTCGGCAACATGGCCGACCCCCATGCTACGGCGATGCCAGCGACGTATCAACGCCAAAATATTGCTATTTCCGCTCAAGTCGGCAGTCAAATTAGCACGCTGTTGGGCAGGCGGAGTCCGAATTATATAGAATGGCGTACCTTAAGGTGTCCGAAATTTCGGTCGTACTTATACTTTAAATTTATAGGCCAGTGATGGTGCCTCAAAGTAGTCCGAATAATCGAGCTTGTTTGAATTGCTGGTGTCAAAATAATCGGTCGACGCCAGTTGTGAATCGGCCAGTTGCTGAAGAGAGGCTTCAGCTTTACGAGGAAAAACAGACCGTTGAAAAGTACCTGGTGTCGTCTGAAGCAATGACTGAGCGTTACGAGGGGCTTATCAAGGCTGGCCTGGCTCAGAATAGCATTGATGACATTGTCTGGCCAGGTGTTTCTGACTGATGCTAGAGCCTTGCTGAAAACATAACAAAGTGTCAGCTGTCAATGAAAAAAATCATACGATGTAAAAGGCAACATCTGAGCAGCTTCACTAAACTTGGAATAAACTAATTACAGCACACTGTGTGAACAGGTTTGTTCTCTTCGTTTGAATTAAAGGGAAACTCGTGTATTTAGAGGCAGAGCAACATTGTTCTACAGCAAGCAAATACTTTCTGGAATAACGCTTGTCAATTTTAAGTGCTTGAAATAGCTTAGGACGTGTCCAGCAGCTGGCATTTATTAGCTCCAAAGTGCTCCAAAATCTGTATCTGGATGCTTCAAACTGCTCCAAAATTAAGATTTTGCTGCTTCAAAAATTGCTCCAAATCTCAGTTCGTCAGTGGCACCACTGAAAGTGGCTGCTTTTAAATACGAATTACGCGAGCTGTTTGCTCCGTGTCTATCTGAAGCGCGGAAGCAGACGGTAGCAGATAACCGCCCACAGCACTCACTGCGCCTGCGCAACACTCGTTGCAGCCGCCGGCCGGCGGTGACGCCAAGCAGACGGCTCGCGCTCCGTTGGACCGCTCTGTACATCACCAACACATGTTACTCCGAGGTGAAAGACACAGGTATTCCTTCTCCTCTTGCTCCTAACTCCTCTACAACTAGATCTTTTTTTTTTCGCGCATGCACACTGGTTCCTGCGGAGGGCCCTCCTGGGCACGGACGGACGTTTCGCCTAGGCATATACAGTGTTGTTGTAAAACATGTATAGCATGCCTGATTAAATCAAGCAGGCTAGGTAACTATTTGTCACCGCCCCGTTTCAAAGGGGATGCCAATAAATCATCATCATCATCATCACCTGAAGTTTCTCTGGCGTGAGCGACTGCAGACAGTGACGTTCTTCCTCATACTCATGGTCCTGCGACGCATTCCCCGCTTTTGCACGGTCCCGCTTTCGCTGTCTGTGATCACGTTGCTGCTGTTGACGCCTCTCCGCTTTGTTAGCTTTTTCCTCTGGCGTGAACACGCTACGCCGCACCCCTGGCTTTTGCAGGTAACAGTAAGAGGCAACCGATGACACCCCGAGGGGGAACTAAGTTAATCAGGTGCGAAGGCGCTCGCGTGGACATGGGCATGCTTGACAAAAGGGACGTCCCCTCGTTCGCTCGCCGCCGCCGATGGGACGAGTAAGGCATGGCCGACGCCAGGAGGTCCAAGGTGTTCATGAGAAAAAATAACTATGGCAACTTCGCGACACCACACCCCTACGGAAAACAGCTAAGCTTGTGAGCGAGCTCGCTTTACTTCTACATGGCTGCTACCACTGGTACTTGCGAAAAATACTTTGAAGAATGCTGGTGGTCACATTTTTTACGACAGGGCCATCACCCTGTCAGTGAGGGCTGATGCAGAAATCTGAGGGGGGGGGTCAGAACATCCGGACATCCCCCCTAGATCCGCGCCTGATCACGCCCCCTCCGCGTCGTCAACGGAGGAACGCCTACCATGCTTGGTATGTGCACTGCTCGCATTGGCATCGCGGGGCGCCTAACCACTGTGTTGTTTGCAGTTTTGGAACAATGCCCCTATGACGTTATACTTGGCTTAGACTTTTTTTTCGTCCCATTCAGCCCTCTTTGACTGTGCTTCTAGTGTCATTCAGCTTAGCTACCCCACGGCTGTCCAACAGTCACACAGCCACGGTTATGCTCTGCTGAAGACATCCGCCTGTCGCCTCAAGCCACTACGTACGTCACTCTCATGTCATTTTCATCCATTCCTGACGGCGTCTATGTGCTATGTCCCACTGCTGAAATACTGCTTCAAAAGAATTTGGCCGTTCCCCATACCGTGCTCACTATTACTGGCAATCAGACTTCGCTCCCTCTCCTTAATTTTAACTGCTCGTATCAAATTGTTCCCAGAGGCATGTCTTTGGGCGACATTTTGCCTGTCAATGATTGTGACATATTGGCTTTTGACACAGCAGTTCCATCGCCTTCTACAGGAACCTCCGATTGACCCACAGTGTAGACTGCTTATAACGTAGGTTGCCGGAGTCGCGAATATCCGCACTATAAGCGGTACCGCACTATAACCAAAGCAACAATTTTGAAAGCCCGCATATATGCAAAACGTGCTCCGAGCCGCCACACGTACGTGACAGTCGAGGAATGCGGCAAGAACGTTTGCATTCAATTTACAGTCGAATCTCGTTAATTCGAACCCAATCACGCGGCGGTGCCTGCGACTGGCATTGCGCCGGCACCGCCATAGAGTAAAAGCTTAGGAGAGACCCCTCAATGTCGCGCGCGAACAAAAAAGAACAAAAGAAACAAAAAAACGTGGCGGAAATTTCACCCTCTATCAAATGGCAAGGTCGCCGATTCTGCGTTGCGCCGGAAGATGCGTGTACGTGCCGACGTCTCAGCCACGCTACCGTAGCCACGCGTAGAAAATGGCAGTGAACCCTTCTTTCTCCTTTATGCTTCCTTTACTTTGTAGTCACGTGTTGACCTTGCACGCTGCGGCTACGGCGCAGAGGGAAGCAGCGGCGCTGTCCCAGGCCGGCCAATGAAACCGCCCACGCCGGCAAATGCCCGCTTCCTGATAACGGCAGAAAACGAAACTTCGGAGAGCTGCCGCCGGGCCGGCTGTAGCGGCGCGCCCTGCACGGCGGCGGGCGCGCACGGTGACAGTCGAAAGTGAGGGAGTTACGAGGGAGGGCGAGGGGAGTCACCAGCGGAGTTGCCGAGGCGAAATCCGCTACCGTGCCGCCCTCCCTCCCTCACAATCCACGGTCTCCGCGTGCGCCATTCGTGCGTGCCGGCGCCGCCTGCTCCCTGAAGTTTCGTTTACTGCCGTTATCGTGAAGCAAGCGTTGGCCGGCGTTGGCAGTTTCGTGGCCCTTGCTCGCTATGCGCGCTGTGATATTTCACGACTCGCACTCAAGATTCTGGTTTCAGCCTCACTGGCTGTTCGTTCGCACCACATGCCCTTCTCCTCCACTTCGTCTTTCTTTCTTCCTCGAGCACTCCTTGGGGCACCCGTTCGAGGGAAGCGTCCGCCGTCTCCGCTGACTTCCGTACTGCCAGGCAGCCGTACTGTAACCGGTATTTGGTTTCCTGCAACTGCTCTATAAGCGATACGTGTATACATGGAGTGCTATGGGAAAATTAACGGGAGTCTGAAAAGACCGCACTATATCCGGTCCTGCACTATAAGCGGTTACGTTATAAGTGGTCTATACTGTACTCTAGTCACAGCCAAACTTAGCAAGATGATTGCACCTCACCTTCCTGCACAAGCTGCTGACCTCCGCCGTCTCTTGGAAAGTCACAGCGACATTTTTTACCTTGACCGCCGCCTTTTAGCTTAGACATGGGTGGTCACCCATCGTATTTACACCGGAGAAGCTAATCCGATATGCCGCCGGCTGTACCGTGTTTCACATGCTGAACGACAAGTGATGAAACGAGAAGTCGATAAGTGGGCGTCCCCTGTTGTCCTTGTCAAGAAGGACGGCAGTTGGTACTTTTGTGTCGATTGCCAACACCTAAACAAAATCACGTGCAAGGTGGCAGTTATGACGCTTTGGACTGCTTGCATGAAGCCAAGTACTTTTCATCCATAGACCTTCGATCAGGCTATTGGCAAATCTTGGTAGATGACATGGACCGTGAGAAAACTGCCTTTGTAACACCTGACGGCCTCTACCAATTCAAGGTTGTGCCGTTCGGTCTTTGTAATGCCCCAGCAACTTTCAAAAGAATGATTGACTCCTTACTTCACGGCTCTAAATGGTCTATATACATGTCTGTGTTACCTAGACGATGTGATAGCTTTTTCACCAACTTTTGCGAGTCATCTAATACGTCTGTCGGCCATTCTTGCTGTTTTTCGATGCGCCAGCCTGCAATTCAACTCATCCAAGTGTCACTTTCGACATTGTCAAATTACTGTTGTTGGCCATGTCGTCAGTGCCGTTGGCGTTCAACACGACCCTGACAAAATTCGCGCTGTCCAGAACTTTCCTGTTCCATCTTCCACTGCAGACGTTAGAAGCTTTGTCAGACTCTGCTTGTATTTCCGTCACTTCATCATAAATTTCGCCGACACCGCTTGCTCACTTACCTACTTACTTAAGAAGGACGTTGCTTTCACAGACCGAAGCCTTCTCCGCCCTCGTACGCTTACTAACGGCTCCCCCATTACTGGCTCATTATGGTCCATCTATTCCCACTGAACTTCACACGGATTCCAGTGGCCATGGAATTGGGGCTGTAATCGTTCATTGGCAGCATAACGCAGAGCGCGTGATTGCATATGCCAGCTGCCTCCTGTCACCCACCAAGAGGAATTTTTCAAATACTGAACGGGAGTGCCTGGCGTTAGTTTGGGCAGTGGCCAAATTCTGCCCCTACTTGTGCGGCCGCACATTTTCCGTGGTTACCGATCACCACGCCTTGAGCTGGCTCTCGTCACTTAAAGACCTTACTGGACGATTGGGTAGATAGGCGCTACAGCTCTAAGAATATTTATTTGCTGTTGTATACAAGTCCGGCTGCTTGCACAAGGACGCCGACTGCCTTTCCCATTGTCCTGTCGACCGCCCTGTAACTGATGCGCATGACAGCAATGCTTGCGTCCTAGCCATCTCTGATCTGCGTGACATTCGCACTGAACAACGGCTTGATGACTGCTTACGTGTTGTAGTCTCCGGGTTCTCTCAAGCCGCCTTTGTCGTAAGGCTTAGGCTTGACGGCCAACTCCCGTGTGCTTGCCTTGTACTACCGGGGTTCGGCAGTGCGCGGGGTCGGGCACTCCTACATTTGTAGCGGGTGTGGTAGTGCAGTACGTGTTTGCACGGCCCACATTTGTGGGTGACGCGGCCGATGCAACGAGGCCCGAGTTTTCCCTGGCCCGACTGCAAATATTGGCCAACTCCATGAGATCGCTAAGTTCGTACTGCGGGCTCGTCATCGTGTCGCGGGAGCCGGCTGCTCGATTGCGTCTGCAAACGAGAAATCACGTTGGGCGCCAGTTGTAGTCTCCGGGTTCTCTCAAGCCGCCTTTGTCGTAAGGCTTAGGCTTGACGGCCAACTCCCGTGTGCTTGCCTTGTACTACCGGGGTTCGGCGGTACAAGGACAGGCAGAAACACGACAAAACACGATAGTGTAACAAGTATAAAAAGGGTTTATTGCTCCATGGGAATTCGCGTGGAAGCAGGCTATAGATTCAACCTTGACGTTTTTCGGGGTCGATAGTGGTCGAACGAGGTAGGGCACGACAAAGGAAGGGAACAAGATGGTTACCTGAGCTCCGTCCTTCGTCGCGGCTCGCAGTCGTCTCCTCTTTCTCCGGCGTGCGCTGGTCGCGCCGATCGCGACCGCCCCGCCTCGTTCTGGGCTCGGTCCAATGAGCGCGGGACTCCGCGTACACGTCACCGCTGCGTTTGCAACCGGTTTCCAAGAGGATCGCGCCACCGCATGAAAAGCCGTTTGGCTCCCCGAACGGGAAGAGGGAAAAAGGCGTCTGCTCTCCTCACTTCCGTGGTGCGCGCAAGGACGCGGGGAAATATGAACCTTCATAATTTCCACAGTGTTCTCATTGATCGTCTCCATTTTGGACATTAGGAGCCCACGCTGTACATGCTCGTACTCTGCGACGACGTTCTCTACCATCGCAGCTTACGCCCTGAAGGGCCAGAATTTTTACTCGTCCTGCGCCATCTCCAGACATCTGTTCTTGAGCAGTTGCATGATGCACCCACTGCAGGCCACCTCGGTGTTGCCGGTACGACAGCCGACATCGGGACATTCTATTTCTGCCTGGCTCCGTTTTCCTTCTATGAACACCATGTCGCCGCATCGGCTTGTCTGTAAAGCTGATGCCGCGCTACACCAAGCCCTACACGATATTATGTCAGCTTGGCGATGTCAACTACTAGATCGCTCTGCTGGAATTGCCTGTCCCCGCTAATGTGCATGTGTCTCGGCTGAAGCCTTACTTTGCCGCGAGTTCACGTCCCTTATGGGTAGTGCCGAGACGGCACGCTTACAGGCGGGGATTATGTTACGGTGCAACCGAGAGTGGCGCCAGTCAGAAGAAGACGATTTGACTTGTGGAGGTGGAATCAAGTCTCGACAGCCATCTTGTTTATGTATTGTTGCCGCTCTTGTATACATTGTAAATACATCTTTATCTGTGACTTCCGCATCGTAACAATATATTTAGTGGCTGAATGCATCTAGAGGTGCTAAACTCCTTGATTATAATCACATTTCTCACTTGTAGACTGTTGCCAGCACTCAATGGGTAAAGGTGAAGCGACTGCAACTTGAGTTACTCTATTTTTCCATCGGACCCCCCAGTGGTCATGCAGCTTCTGGTTGTGTCCAGTACCATGAGCGCCCTGAGATTCATAATCACTACGGCTGGGATCTGGATAAGAGTGGAGACAACTTAGATTTGAGTGTTTGGTGACAGTGTCCTGAACTAAATGGTGCTTAATGGTTTCAGGAAAGATTTCACGTTGAAGATGACCGACCCAAAACAGTTGACTTCGATCCGCAAGTCGAAATACCCATGTTTTGACATGTATGAAGTTTTTCAGGTTGCTGAACTTCATTAAGCCAACTGTGTCAACTTCGTTTGGCACCTGAAGGGGGACATGAGGCATGTCATACTCTGGCTTCTTGTTGAACTTTGGGCGTACACTTGGTTCTGTAGGCCATGCTGACCTTCGGTGAGCTAGCCATTCAAGTTCACTCCGACAGCTGCGATTTTCCCTGAGTCTTTATAGACGCGCCCAGAGTCAATAAATCGGATGGGTTGGGTTCCCCTGGATGGTAACACCATTCAACAACATTCTTCTTTTGGCTGGCAGGAGTGATGTCAACGCAGACAACCTGGAAGACATGTTGTTCGGGCTTCTTTTCTATATACAATGCCTTCTTGATATTCAAGTTTGTGGGGACTGGGTTCCTCTGAAAGCAAGGAAAGACTTGTAGCAGCTTCGACACTGGATTGAGGTTCACCGCTTTGTCCATGTGGTCATCGAGGGATAGAAAACCTCGAGTATGCGATGGTCAGTCAAACACTACCTGGTGTTTGCTAGTCAACGATTCCTATTTTATAACTTCCAGATGTGGCATGTAGCTGATCACTAAAAACATTCTTGAGTACTGGTACTGCGTTGCCGAGCACCATGTATTGCCTCCGAATTGGCCGAGGGTGATGTATCCCATCTCCAGACACCGGATTGGGGGAAGGTGATGTGCCTGTTACCATGGGGTGTTAAAAGACAAGACAAATGCTTGCTGATCGAATTCGGCAGCTACAGCTTGAACTTGAACATCTTCTCTGCATCTTTCTTATATGTTGTACAAAATGTAAATATAAGCGAGTGTTTTAAAATGTCCTGGATGTCGGACATAGCCCCACGTTCCTTACTCCACCATGATGCATGAAGTATCCACATTTATGGGCCCCTGGTCACAACAATTCTGCGTCACAGTAGCGGACAAGTAGCTCTTTTCCTTTTTTTTCCAGGGAAGCACAGCAACGTACCTGCTGATATACTTGCTGGTTGTTTCTGGAAGCCAACAAGGCACTTACTTGAAGAAGGTTTAGTGGAACCGGAGATGTTCGTTGCTTTGCAAGATGAATGGCAGAGTTTGCGATGATGCTTCATTGTGAGCAATTGTTTCTGCTCACAGTTCGCAGACCATCAAGTTAGTATCGCAGTCGAAAAACCTCTTTTGTCTAGTCAGTCTCTGGTGTCCACCCACAGGCCGAATTGATTGTGACCAATCCTCTACTATTTTCACTCCATATAACTTCTTCTGTCAGGATCTTCCAAAGGTGGTGAGCTTCATTCAACAAGCTGAGACTGGGCTCTGCATCTGCCTGAAGAAATTTTCTTTTATCAGAAAGAAATTTGCCTCCATCTCTCGGCTTCTCAATAAAGTTGGCTTCAGTTGGTGGTGCTGCGACATTGTGGCAGGTAACTGGAACCATGGTTATCATGCTTGCGCTATATGCATGTCTGAGCTGTGTTGGCTACGCAGTGGGACTTCAACGACCCTTAGTACTTCAGCAGGGCTTGAAGTTGCTTTGCCAAATGTGTGAACCACAATTCTGATTTCACCTACTGCAATGGAACCTCGGTTATATGTCCCCCGATTTTGTAAAGTCACGGGTTTTACGATGGATAAATGTAGTCCCGGTGAACTCCTCATGGAGACGGTGCATTAAACACCTCGTTTATACGACGTGAGATTACACACGTTTCATGAAGTCTTATGATGACCTGCGCGAACCCAATGGCGGATGCATGAGGAGGCCCGGCAGCCTCCGGCAGCTCTCTTGCGGTGCCATCTCCACCATAAGGAAGTGAAAAGCTCTGACTGGTGTCCGGGCTCCCTCCTAACCTCCTCTTCCCCTCCTGAGCACACAAGATTTCTCACGTGTCTGTCGTTGGGTTCCCGGTTTTGTGCGGATCGTTGTATGAGATGGGAGGTGTGAGAAGGCATTGCCTCGTGCTGATGTTGCTGGCTACCACCTCAGATGAGGATGACGCCACAGATGCTGCCGTGCCTGTGTCTGTGTTCGCAGATGTGCTACGAGCATCGACAACATTCGGAGGTTCGTCCATGCAGCTGATACTATAAGTGACCTCCTTGCAGACGTCGCTGCACTTGAAAGAAAGCTCTTGCTGTGTGGCTATAAAGTCTATAAAAATCTGACTGATATTTTTTAAGTGTGTAGGGGAGGAAAAAAAAAAGGTTTTAGCATGCTGGTGGGCGCAGATCGCAGTACATGGTATGCTAAATCCCTCCTATAAACTGTGATTTGCACGTGCGCTCCTGTATTCTTTTTGCATTAAATTTTTTGGCAGTTTTGGTTTCCGAGACCTCCAGAGTAGTAGCCTATAGTTTATAAACTTTGTCGTAGCCTAAAGTAGTAGCCTAAAGTGGTAGCCTAATGTTTAAGTTTTGTACAACTCTCTTGTACAAAACTGTGTATTATAGACGTAATTTTTGTTGGTCGATTATACGACACCCGGATTAGATGATGTGTTGCGCCATCCCGAGAAAGTCATATACAGTATAGACCACTTATAACGTAACCGCTTATAGTGCAGGACAGGATATAGTGCGGTCTTTTCAGACTCCCGTTAATTTTCCCATAGCACTCCATGTATACACGTATCGCTTATAGTGCAGTTGCGAAAACGAAATACCGGTTACAGTGCGGCTGCCTGGGAGTACGGAAGTCAGCGGAGACGGTGAACGCTCCCCTCAAACGGGCGCCGCAAGGAGTGCTCGAGGAAGAAAGAGAGACGAAGTGGAGGAGAAGGGCACGTGGTGTGAACGAACAGCCAGTGAGGCTGAAACCAGAACCTTGAGTGCGAGAAAATATCACGGCGCGCATAGCGAGCGAGGGCCACGAAACTGCCAACTCCGGCCAATACTCGCTTCACGATAATGGCAGTAAACGAAACTTCAGGGACGGAACGGGCGGTGCCAGCACGGCACGGCGAAGGGCGCACGCGGTGACCGTGGAATGTGAGGTAGGAGGGCGGCCGGGAAGCGGATTTCGCCTCAGCAAATCCGCCGCTTCAGTGGCTCCCCTCGCCCTCCCTCGTAGCTCCCTCACTTTCGACTGTCACCGTGCGCGCCCACAGGCGCCGCCGCTCCAGTCGGCTCGACGCCAGCTCCCCGACGTTTCGTTTTCTGCCGTTATCGGGAAGCGGGCGTTTGCCGGCGTGGACAGTTTCGTTGGCTGGCCTGGGACAGCGCTGCTGCTTCCCTCTGCGCCGTAGCTGCAGTGTGCAAGGTCAAAATGTGACTAAAAAGTAGAGGAAGCATAAAAGAGAAAGAAAGGTTCACTGCCATTTTCTACGCGTGGCTACGGTATCGTGGCTGAGACGTCGGCACGTACACGCATGTTCCGGCACAATGCAGAATCGGCGACCTTGCCATTTGAGAGAGGGTGAAATTTCCGACGCGTTTTTATTTCTTTCTTTTTCTTTTCTTTTTTTTTGTTCGCGCGCGACATTGAGGGGCCTCTCCAAAGCTTTTACTCTATGACGGTGCCGGAGCAATGCCGATCGGAGGCGCCGCGGCGTGATTTGGTTCGAATTAACAAGATTCGACTGTAAATTCAATGCAAAAGTTCTAGCCGCATGTTTGCCGCATGGTGCACATGTTTTGCATGTGTGCGGGCCTTGAAAATTGTTGCTTTGGTTATAGTGCGGTACCGCTTATAGTGTGGATATTCGCGACTCCGGCGACTTACGTTATAAGCGGTCTACACTGTAATTGGGATTCCACTGTATCCGCAGTCGGAGTTTTGCAGCGAGATCTTCTTTAATAAATGATCTCTGACTGCTGCCATCTAGGATTCCTCTGATGTACCTTGACCTGGCGTTCTTAACAACAAAGGTGCAAAAATTCTGCCGGTAAACTCTTATTGTCTGTCTTTGCGATGATATTCGATGACTCTTTGTCACACAGCAGTACGAATTGCTACAAGATGAACACTTTTCTGCTTCCTGTGGTGTCTTTCTTTTTCTAGTTTGTGTGACACATGCTTGAGTTGTGTCTTTTGTGACAAGATGAACACGCAAGAATTACGTGGTGAGACCTTGCCTGGTGACCTCCTGAAGTAAATCTGTACCAGACGTTGTCTTTGGCCAGTTGTCCTTTTGTAGAAGCAAGAGAGATTTTGGCGTCGCAGGCGCATGTACCTTGCTCTTTTGATTGACAGAAGAAACATTCGCTCTAGCTGGACGAGGTACTGTGCTGTACAGTAGTGCTAGCACCTCGGTCCTTTCAGCACAGCCGTTGAGAGATCATTGCATTGATGGGCTGCATTTTTCACGGCTTTCCAGCTCGTTACGTACGTATCAATGTGAGCAGCTCCTTTAACTCGGCCTCCAATGTTGCAGCTGCCACTGCTAGCTGCGAGACGTTTTTATGATTATAAGACATGCGTTGTGTTAAAGCCTGGGTCTGCTTTTCAGTGTAGTATACACAAGGACGATCTTGTATGGCAAAGCTTTCTGCAGCATATCAATCAGCATTGCTGAGAAACTGAGCATTTGATATGTTTAGTGCAGTTAAACAGCAGATATTTATCTGCACGGCATCATACAGTTTTCCGAGGCCTCGTACGTCACTTCCCGACTTTACATGTTCGACGACATCGGCATAACAAGATTTGACAGTCCGGCAATCACTGCCACTGCTTCACCCGCAAGGGTAATGCTGTAGACAGTGTAGATAGAAAAACTTGTTTGTTGTTGATAGAGCATTGTTCAGATGAACATTCTGCTCAAACTGCTCACAGAAACCTTACCATTTATGAATGTTGTCTCTAGATGTTGGCATGTCAAGGTTCCACAGCCACGAGCCAATTGGCATAGCCACAGGAGCTGTCTGTGTTGCATTCTGCGGAGCAGTCTTCGCGTTCCAAAATGGCAACTTTGCAGCGAATCTCGGCAAGCATGCTGATAGCTTAATCATCATACTCTGCAGCAGTTAAGTATTCTTGCAGCTCATCGTCGGCAATGTGCTCTTCCAGAGCCGTGTTAAGGTTCGAGGGCTTGGCGTTGTTCACAGAAAGATGGGAAAAATACCTGAAAACAATTGGGCTTGCTGCAAAATCTTCGTATTCTGTGCTTGCCGAGCTGATCGCTTGATCTTGAGGTGTTTCATCAGGGTAGCTCTTGAGATCCGGGTAGACGGAGGTGTGGCATCTACACTGATCACGAACCATGCATTGTTCAGCTAGTCCTCGCTGCCCACAGTGCAAAGTGGTCGAGTAGCAGATTGCTTGAGGTGTGCGTAGAAGGATACGTGTCCACACGGAGGTTTTAGGCACTAATATGTAGAAAATTTGTCCTGCATACTCGAAAGAACCAGACCGAGAGCCAGCAGCTCATTGTTCCCATTTCTTCCCACTTCAGTGCTTGCCATTGCACATTTATTTTTCTACAAAGGGCGCATTTGGTAAATAAATTTGTTAAATAAATTTGTAGACATACACAACTGATCTCCAAGGCTCAAAATCCGGTAAGCTCAAACATGTGTGCACACATTGTGCTGGGTGCTCCGCCTGCCACACAGGCAGCAGAAACTTTAACCCTGCCGACTTAATCACTTCAGTACCTCTCATAGAACCGTTCCCAATGTAGGAGATGCCACGTCGCACTATGTAGACAGTGCGAGCCAGAAAATAACCACCAGTAACTGCCGCTAAGCATACAACACAGAGCATTCATCTAAGCCGGCATGGCTGTGAAAGCAGACAGCTCATAGATGGCGCCACTGTCTACCCAATACAACGGCGCTCATTAAACAAACGAACTGTAGGAGGCTTGGATGAAGGTTACCACGAGTTGCATCAAGAACCCTTTTCACATGGCTGGATTCCTGTTTAGGGCATGAGAGTCTGGAACTGTGGAGCTCAGAAGCAATGATGACTGGCTTGCCATGGCTGGCAGCTCATGGTTGAAGCGCAGCCAACTGCTGCTCACATCAGTTGGGATGACTTCGTCGATGTGAATGACGAAGCCAATCTCTTGAAGGGTATCGTTTGTGAAGCAGTGTTGTCTTGGGGGATAATGGATGGGGCCATCCGTGACGTTGTTTCTGGTGAGCACCAAGTTCACATGCCGCCATCGAGCAGATGTACGCGTGAAGGCTGAGTGCTTCTTCCTTCCCAGGGATGGGGGATGGGGCTCCTAAGTGCCCTGCCGCCTCACAAAAGCTTGACATAGTAGTCACGTGGTGTGCCCTCCTTGCCATGGGGAGGTGGCTTTCTCCCTTATGTG
The DNA here is from genome assembly GCF_013339745.2 of Dermacentor silvarum. Taxonomy (NCBI): domain Eukaryota; kingdom Metazoa; phylum Arthropoda; class Arachnida; order Ixodida; family Ixodidae; genus Dermacentor; species Dermacentor silvarum. The sequence continues at coordinate 183,659,303 of NC_051154.1, read as the reverse complement.
AATAGCGCTTGAGTTGCAAGGCTTTGTCAGCAATAAATTAAATGCAGTGAGGAGATTACGGAACCAATATCACCACCTCTAAGCGCATGAAGCATGGCTTAGTTTATTGTGTTGCTGAAACAGGTCGTCTGCAGTGAAGCTCTTGCTGATGAGCATTTGTCTTCTTTGAACAGTCTAGAAGCTGTGATGCCAAACAAGCTTATTGATTACCTTGGAAAACAATAAATATTTTTGTCATTTTGTTGGTTTATGCTTGCTTGTACACCTATTACAAATGCTCAGCTATAACAGATGCATTCTGCATAACTGTGATGTCCATTATAAGTGGTCTCGATTGTACAATTTTGTTGGTGTACAAGATGCATGAGGTATTTGAGCACATGGCTTCGAATCGCCATAGACAATAGCATTCTCATTTTATCTGCCTAGACGCTTGACTTCGTCTTCCACAACCCCTCTACCACCAATCTAGAACATATACTACCAGGTGTTAGTTTCCAGTTGGACACAAGACATAAATCCGTATGTAGTCCTAGTCACCTTACACGTTGACCACAGCGACTTGAGATTGCCACCTTCGGGAATGCCTCCAAATCCTTTCTCTTTGGGGTTAGACAACAGTTTATGGCCAGTTATCATCTAAGACAGAGGGAAATAAGCGAGAAATAAGTGCTGCCAGTGGACATGCCTTTCAGGCAGCTTTTTCTTCAGCAGGTGGAGGCCATGATAAGCAAGAATTTTGAAAAGCCGAAAAAAGTCAATGCGGAGCAGCTTAAAGAGGCATAGTCAACTGCTAAGTTTTCTTTGCACAATGTCACCAGGTGCCACTCCTAGTAACTGATTTGCTTGCTCCCACATGACCTACGCCATTCAAGAGTGGGTGGCAGTGACTTCTGCAGCCATGGCACCACTGAGGCACCCTCAGTGTGGTGTGTTTATTCATAATATAAACCTGTATGCCAATATGTGTGCAGGGCATCACTGAGAGGGAGAGCAACCAACAGACACCGAATCTTTAAAAAAGAACTCTCTAATAAAGGCCTCTATTGTGGAAGCACTACCCATCATCAACACTTACTATCTGATCCGAACATACAGCTGTTATTAAAGGAGAATTCAGTATATAATTGAGCCTCAAAAGGGTTTATAAAACATCCTTAGAAAACAGGAAAAAGAAACAATGTTCAAAATTTTAAATTAATATATCGATTCGTGTTTGAAATGTTGTTGCTATTCGTGAAGTCATCGTTATATCCTCAAATACTTCGGGCACCAGGTATTTGAGCTGTTGCTGGAATGTTCATGAAATAAAATGCAACTGCGATTCAATGTTTTCCTCTTTTCGCTTGGTACATTGTTGCATTCAGCCTTTACCATTTGTTGCATTATGTTAAACATATCAAATAGTGTAGGAATTTTCCATACTTTTGACGTCTATGTGTTGACTTGATAATGATTTGCATATAACGCCTCACTATGATGTTTTACTATTTCATGTGCCGAGCCAATTGTGAATTGGTGGTGCTTGTGAGATTTTAGCACTGATGCCTCTTTCATATTCATCTTACTGGAACACCAGTGCCACTGAGTGAAAAGCAGCTTTGAGAGTATGTGTATTGTGCGTAAGGGAAGAGAATTTTGTCTTCAACGATTTTAAACAGCAGGACGCACTGTTTCGCGCAGACCCTTCACTGGTGCACGAACTCCCAAAGCGAGTGTTTGCGCCTTTGGGCGACCGTGGCTTGACCCTGTGCGATTACATCTTCCACGGGGATGCAGCTTGCGATTCTCTTGAGGCTCTTCAAGAACTGCTCGGCCTTGACGTCTCCGCAGGAGACATCGAGCTTGACACAGAGCACTCACCAGGTGCGCATTTCTTATTTGTTTAAACATTTTTACCATTATTCTTGTGATGTGTGACTTACGTTTATAGCGCACTGCATAGCTCTAACAATGTATGGATTTTGAGTTATAATGCAAATCTTGTTTTCTCCTTTGATAATTTGCAGCATAATGTGTCATCTTTCCTTGTTTTATTGCCAGAAAGCAACCAGCAGGTTATAGATGGTGTTGAGACAGCAGAAATTATTACAGAGGCCACAGAGCAGCTTTCACGGGGACGCAACATGCTCAGTAAGTGCTTTGGCTGCTTTATTGTTATACCTCATGTTGTCTTGTAAACATGTAGCAAAAAAGAAACAGAGGCTCCTTTGCAACTATTTGAATTCTTACAATCTACTCAATAAATGGATGGTGTCAAGCTCTGTAACTCAGCATTGGCAGAACAGTTGAAACAGTGTGTACAGTGCACTAAAACTTCAAATGAAAACTTCAAAGCACATTTATTTTACTCAACAGAGACATAAATCTATAATTCTCTATAGGCAGTGTTCTTGGAAAGTTAAAAGGGGAAAAAAAAGTTTTCCACAACCACCTACATTGCGATTGTTCCACAATATTCGATTGTGTTGCAGTTACTACAGGCCTTTTATGGCTAGAAGTGCTTCTACACGGTTGTATATACAGTAAAACCTCGTTAATGCATACCCGCTTAATAAGTAATTCTGGTTTAAATATAGTCACGATGAATCCCCGCCCTATCGCCATTGAACATTGAACCTAATGTATTGGCTGACTTCTTAAGCCGTAGTAGATTAACGGATGCCAAACCATGAGTGCCTAGTATTTACTTCATTTTTGGCACGTACAAGCGTGAAATTGGAGAAATGTCGTGCGTGCAGACCATAAATAGCAAAATATTGGCGCAGGCACCTTTCCCGGGCAGCAGTTGCCGCTGATGGTGATGTCAAAAAACCTTGGTAGCTACCACAATCGTGGTAGCTACCATAATTTTTGCTAGGCACTCATGGACACTCTCTCCACTTACCCCGTCTAGCCTCCACAAGTGAAATTCCTTCACTGCGTTCTCCCATACCGGAGCCGGAGGATCGTGTGAAGAATACATCATAGGCCCTGCCTTCTTCTTTTTTTCTCTCTCTCTCTCGCGTTTTTGCTGAGTGGCACACTTCCGGTGATGGTCTCGTGCGCAAGCTATTGCGTTTGTCTTGTTTTATGCAACGGACCATTTTGTGCGCTCTGCACGAGAACACCTCATTAGCCGTATAAGTCAGTGCCACAATTACGAGCATCACTGGGTGGCGGGCGTGCACGGTGACAGTAGAAAGTGAGGGAGCTAAGAGGGAGGGCGAGGGAAGCCACCGAAGCGGCGGAGTTGCCGAGGCGAAATCCTCTTCCCTGCTGCCCTCCTCCCTCACATTCCACGGTCTCCGCGTGCGCCCTTCGCCGTGCTGTGCCGGCGCCGCCCGCTCCCTGATGTTTCGTTTACTGCCGTTATCGTGAAGTGAGCGTTGGCCGGCGTTGGCAGTTTCGTGGCCATCGCTGTGGCCATCGCCGGCCATCGCCGGCCTTCGCCGTGCCGTGCCGGCGCTGCCCGCTCCCTGATGTTTCGTTTACTGCCGTTATCGTGAAGTGAGCGTTGGCCGGCGTTGGCAGTTTCGTGGCCATCGCTTGCTATGCGTGCCGTAGGCGCGAGAAGATGAAAGAGCATGATCGCAGCGCTGGAACAGGGTAGAAAATGACATAGTGTCGTTCTCTGCATGGTGTGGGGACAAGCAGACAAAACGGAAGTACCTCTCTCTTGCTTTGGTATGAAGTAAAACAAAAACATGCAGACATTTGGTTTGTATATTTTATTATTTCTCTTAACTTTAATTTGTATTTTGAAGCAACAGATTAAACGAATAACTGATGTTGCCTTCAATAATTCTCAAAGTCACGTGTCACTATGAGTGACGTCACAGCACGTCTATGTACGTAGGCGCACGTGCTCGATTGATGTTGACTCTGTGGCTGGGAGTGTGGCGCCTGCGAGGAGAAGGGCAAAGGGCATTTGGTTTGAAATTTAAGCTCTTTCCGCGGTACGTAGGGATGTAATACTTAGCAGACACGGTTTTTCGCGCGCATTGTATGCACTGCGCTTGTCAGCTCAAAATGGCCAGACTTGGTGAGGGGCCCTTTAAAGGAGGCTTTCCCTGACGCTTTAATTAGGGTGTTTAAGACAATAAGCAAGCTGAAGCAGAAAGAACTCTCCTGATGCTCATGCTTTCAGTACACTAGGTATTGTAGTTATACAGTGTAGACCGCTTATAGCGTAAGTCGCCGGAGTCACGAATATCTGCAATATAAGCGGTACCGCACTATAACAAAAGCAACAATTTTCAAGGCCCACACATATGCAAAACATGTGCACCGAGCCACCACGCGTATGCGACAGTTGAGGAATGCGGCTAGAACGTTTTAATTAAATTTACAGTCAAATATCGTTAATTCGAACCAAATTACGTGGCGGCGCCTCCGACCTGCATTGCTCCGGCACCGCGATAGAGTAAAAGCTTAGGAGAGACCCCTCAATGTCGCGCGTGAACAAAAAAAAAGAAAGAAAAAAGAAATCCCAGCGGAAATTTCACCTTCTCTCACATGGCAAGGTCACCGATTCTGAGTTGCGCCGGAATATGCGTGTACGTGCCGACGTCTCAGCCATGCTATATATACCGTAGAAAATGGCAGTGAACCCTTCTTTCTCCTTTATGCTTGCTCTACTTTCTTGTCACGTGTTGACCTTGCACACTGCGGCTACGGTGGTACTGCGGCTACGGCGCAGAGGGAAGCAGTGGCGCTGTCGCAGGCCGGCCAACGAAACTGGCCACGCCGGCAAACGCCCGCTTCCCGATAACGGCAGAAAACGAAACTTCGGGGAGCTGGCGCCGGGCCGCAACACTCCATTTCCTAGTAGGTACAGCGTTTGACCGCTGGCGCCACGCTGCGCCGCTCGCGCGTACCGCGTTTCTAGGTGGTTCCGTTCACCGAGGGCACTCGAACGCAATCATATGGTTTGCGCGAATGCAACCCTTGGAAGCGTGGCTGTATGGCCGAGTGGTTACGGCGCTCGCTTCGGTATCTTGCGTACGCGGGTTCGAAACCCGCTCTGGCTACATTTTTTTTTCTTAATATCACGCTTTTCCCTTTTTTTTTCTCTCTCTGTTTGCCAGCGCGGTCGCTTGAACCCCGGTGCCACGGCGGCAGCCGTGGTGTCGGGCGCCGATGCGAAGCGGCGGTCGTTGGGGTGTTGCGGAGCGCAGCGTAGCAACACCCCAAATAAAAAAATATTGTTCCAGTCAGGTAGACTGCTCCCTCCCTGATAGTGAGATTATATTTGGATCATCAAAACAGTGATGCGTTTTTAATACCACCGATCCCAACAGCAGGCTAAGTCACCACCAGCCCAGCGTTTTCTCCGTCAACGCCTCCTCCGTTCCAACGGCGGCGGCTCGAAACATGGTACGCGCGAGCGGCGCAGCCTGGCGCCAGCGGTCGAACGCTGTACCTACTAGCAAATGGAAATACGCTGCCGGGCCGGCTGGAGCGGCGGCGCCTGCAGGGCGGCGGGCGTGCACGGTGACAGTAGAAAGTGAGGGAGCTAAGAGGGAGGGCGAGGGGAGCCACCGAAGCGGCGGAGTTGCCGAGGCGAAATCCGCTTCCCTGCCGCCCTCCTCCCTCACATTCCACGGTCTCCGCGTGCGCCCTTCGCCGTGCCGTGCCGGCGCCGCCCGCTCCCTGATGTTTCGTTTACTGCCGTTATCGTGAAGTGAGCGTTGGCCGGCGTTGGCAGTTTCGTGGCCATCGCTTGCTATGCGTGCCGTGATATTTCGCCACTCGCACTCAAGATTCTGGTTTCAGCCTCACTGGCTGTTCGTTCGCACCACAAGCCCTTCTCCTCCACTTCGTCTCTCTTTCTTCTTCGAGCACTCCTTGGGGCGCCCGTTTGAGGGGAGCGTTCGCCGTCTCCGCTGACTTCCGTACTTCCAGGCAGCTGCACTGTAACCAGTATTTCGTTTCCCGCAACTGCACTATAAGCGATACGTGTATACATGGAGTGCTATGGGAAAATTAACGGGAGTCTGGAAAGACCGCACTATATCCGGTCCTGCACTATAAGCGGTTACGTTATAAGTGGTCTATACTGTATATGGAAGTTGCTGATTTTATCCATTAGCTAATGGCCAGAATTCTTAGGGTCATGATTCCTTGCGGTTCATAAAGTGCAAGTCTGAAAACTGTGAGAGTTACAGTAATGGAAGTCTCCGGATTCATTTTGACAAGTTCTTTACATGCACCTAATTTAAGTACACTAGTATTTTTATGTTCTACACCCACTGCGACCTGGTTGCACAGCCGAGATTTGATACAGTGACCCTGTGCTTTCCTCAGTAGCATAATTCCACAGGCATTATATGCCACTACGGCACGTGGAATTCTTGATGATTTCCCCCCTCTAATATGTAAACTAAAATGTACTGCGTGTCTCAGCATCATATTGACGAAATACCAGCGGGCATTTGTTCTGAAAATAAACAAAAATGCTACAATCGAATATGTACACCGTGCTGGTCACTCGATATATACATAATGCAATTATACCTTCAGGTAAAGAACTTCAGCCCTACAAACGCTGTAATTGTGCCAAGGATTCTTTTTCCTCTATCTGCAATACCACATTTAAAAGCCTAGTTTATCCTCAGCATGGCAAAGTAATCTCGCGGTACAGTGTGCTTACATTTAATTAAATACAGTGTAGACCGCTTATAACGTAAGTTGCCGGAGTCGTGAATATCCACACTATAAGCAGTACCGCACTATAACCAAAACCACTATTTTATTGCGATAATGGACACTCCAAGCGCATTTCTGCCGTCGCTGTCACTGTGGTCTAGGTTCCGTATTCGCTTACTAAATAAATTAACAAGCATGGTTTCACGCGCGCACAAGCAAACATCACCACATCTCGCTCGTTGACCGCAGAAACGAACTGTCAAAACGCTCGAGTGACGAAGCGCGGTGAGCAAATTGACCTTCGTGCTATCATGCCTCTCGCTTCAACGAGACCTATAAGCGGCGAAAACACGGCGCGCGGCGGACTTTCCCCGTCGCAGATTGCTTTCAAGATAGGGCCAAGGCGATCTATCGTCGAAGTGGATCGTCGCAGATTACAGTATAGACCACTTATAATGTAACCATTTATAGTGCAGAACTGGCTACAACGTGGCCTTTTCCGACTCCCGTTTACCCTCCCATAGAACTCTATGTATACGCATACCGCTTACAGTGCAGCCGCGTGAGACGAAATACTGGTTATAATGCGGCTTCCGCGGGAAAATCTCGCCGACAAAGGCAGCAGCGAGCATGCTTCTCAACAAGGTGCGTGCTGCCGGCCGGCGTATGCATTATTCAATACAATCAAACTCTCGGTAATTCGGACTACTTTCGGAGCTCGGTGAGCGAGGAACGCCGGAAATCTGCGGCGCAAAAGAGCAAGAACGGCGCTAGCGTCCAACTGAAACGAAGCGGCGGAGTCCACATCACCACAGCTATCAGTTGAAATCGTACGTGAATGACAGCAACGCCGGAACGCTTCGAGCCTATTTGTGTCTTTAAAGCCTGTATTCTTGCGTTTACCGCCGCACATAACACCGCATTGGCCGCAGGCTTTCGTAACTGCGTAGTCGCCGTTCATAATCGCGTCGATAGCAGTCATGGTTTTTTCCGCAGCGGTTGCGGCAACCAGTTGTTTCGTTTTGCCTCGGTGCAAAGATGTCTAACTTGAAGAGCACCGGCTACATGGTGATTATGTTTTCGCCAGCTCACTGGCGAAAACATAATCGCGATGTGCGCGCGATAGTACAAAGCGTCTCTACATGCTTGGTCTACATGTTTTGCATACGTGCAGGGCTTGAAAATCGTTGTTTTGGTTATAGTGCGGTACCGCTTATAGTGCAGACATTCGCGACTCCGGCGACTTACGTTATAAGCGGTCTACACTGTACTTCCTGCTTCGGTCCACTGAAACCGTTCCGCATTGCTTTGCTGGCGAAAATCCTTTCCTTCTGTTTGCGCCAGTCCCGAACGCAATTTTCAGATTCTCCGAATGCCCGTGATGCGGCCCGATTTCCGTCCGTCTCCGCACACATGATCACTTTCCTTTTAAATGCGGCATCATGATGAACTCGGTACTTCATGCTGATAGAGCAGACGCAGTGAACGTGAAGACAGACGGTAGACTACTGCCTAAGCACGTGTACTGCAGCACATGGAGGAAGCTACGGCAGCTAGGCTCAAGTGTGGCCAAATGGCCAGCTAGGCAAGGTGGCCATTTTGAAATGCCAACGGCTATATGGTAATGCAGATTTAGGGTTGTACTTGATTCTAATGCACACCCAATTTTTGGGCCCGTTTTATTGAAAAAAAAAGTGCGCGTTAAATTCGAGTAAATACGGTATTTGTGGCTTGAGGGGGGCGTTTGCCGTCTAGATTTACTGCCGAACTTCCAGGCAGCCGCACTGTAACCAGTATTTCGTGTCCCGCAACTGCACTATAAGCAATAGTGTATACATAGAGTGCTATGGGAAAATTAACGGGAGTCTGAAAAGACCGTATTAGATGCGGTCCTGCACTATAAGCGGTTACTGTATAAGTGGTCTATACTGTATTCACACCTCCCGTATGCATACTCACAGCGTACACATTGTATAAAACTGATACAGTAAAAGTAATACAGTACAGACCACTTATAACGCAACCCCTTATAATGCAGCTGCGCGAGATGAAGTACCGGTTATAATGCGGCTGCTGGAATAATCCCACAGACAAGAAAGAAAGGCAGCGAGCGCGCTACTCAACGAGGTGAGCTGGCTGAGGGAATGCAGAGGAGGAGACACAAAACGAACAAGTGCTCTCCGCACTGAACCTGTGCGCAGCCCTTTGGCCTTTCAGTTTGATGCGGAAAGTATATACTGCAGCCAAATCCTTTTTTCCGAACATGGACGGGGTCATAAAAATTACGCGATGGTCGAGGCCGCGGGTTCGTTTCATGTTCGCCCATTGCGCGTGCGACCTTGACTCCGCGACGTTGTCAGTTTTAAGCTGTGTTCTGCTACTTCAGTAGGAGCAATTGTGTCTGCATTGTGAGCTTCAACCGTTCTTACCAGCACATACAAACACACATGTTCACGGTAGTTGCTGGCTGATCGCTCGTGATACCAAACTTAGCTTCACGCATTCTGCTGTCAGTTCAGCCTGCGCGATCTCCTGCCTCAAGCTCTATGTAATTGTTTATGGGTACGCAAATATCAAGGGGGGGCGAGCTTCCCCGAGACTGCATGCCGGCTAGGCCTAACCAATGCACCCTGGAGTTGACGACCACAGCTGCGGTTTGGTGCCGAGTCAACGAAACATGTTGTGGTGGCTGTACAGCACTTGAGAAGCAGATAAACCACCTCGACAACTTAAGTGGTGGCACGGGCAACACCCAGATGGCGGCAACTTCGTTCGTAGTTGGCATCGCGCGCGCGCGGATCTGTCCGAAATTTCAATCACCATTCTACATTGGTTCTATGGATTTTGTGGCGATACTGTGGGGAAATCAAAATAATCGAATAGGTCTGAAAAATTTGTGGGTGACTTACCTATTTCATTATTTTGCCTGCTTCATGTGAAGAATGCAGGTCCTCGGATGTTAACCTTTCAATGCAAGTTTAAGCGGATTCAAATATTCTGGTCGTATGCTTTGGTTCTTGGATACGCATGGCTGCTTTTCTCTACGTGTTTTGCAAGTGTGCAGTCTATGAAAAAATGTTTTGGTTATTAGTGCGGATATTAGAGACTCCGGTGAATCATGTATGCGGTCTCTCCGTATTCACCTGTCCCCATTATTCTACAGCATAAAAATACATTGATTTGGAAGTGTTTGGTCGTGCACCTATTAATCAAGCAAAGCCCTTCAATCGGGGATTGGCGCATATAGTAGAGGTGCAACTCAAAAGCACATCTATCATCCAGCTGAAACTGAACTCATCATTCTAGTAAAGACACACACTTACTGTCAGGATATGGCTTTGTGAGAGCTATGTATTTGAACACAGGAACTCACAAGTGCATGGCTGGATCAATACCTGAAGCACAGTCTCGTGATAACCAGTTTCGATATTGATGAAGGTATTTCTATGACCCATTGCCTCTAGCCGGCTGACACTGCACATCAGTGTACCCTTGTTGATAATGCAGGTGGTTGTCACGAGACAGTGCTTTACGTATCAACAGCGCTAAGCAGCACTAAGTAGCTCGCTTGTTTCTGTTAACATATGTGAGCTTGTGCCTAATGACAGGAAACTTGGGCTAGTTGATAACGTTCATCACTAAAAAGATGACGAAGAGGATGTGTGTGTACTTACCTTTTTTTTTCATCGTTTTCTCTTTAGTGCTATTTTGTCAAGTGTAGCTGTCTTTAGTTTTGTTTTAATTCAATGCAAGGCGGCTCTGTGGAAGCCATTCTCAAGCAAAGTGAAAGGTGCTTCAATTTCTACCAACATGCTAGTGTCAAACTGACTATCGCAGTACGTTTTCGTGCAGGCCATAGGTGTGCTCAGCACGCGCCGCGCTGTTGGCACACTCGTAGCCTTCTCCATCCAGTTTTCCATGTGCAGGTTGTGGGGGTTCAGGCTAACTTGCTCGGTACCGACTAGTTAAAGAGACACATAGCTCATCCCCACTCTGCAGCACACGCAAAGGGGCGCGCGGCGGGTTTGCTGACTCGCTGGCAAGGTGTGGAGACGACTACAGCTGTTGTACAAAAGCAAGGAGGTTTATTCCCTGCTATGTACAAAAGGCACGTACGATACAGGGGTTAAAGCACTAGGGTAGCAGTCGCAGGCTACAGGTGAAAGCTCCCGGGAAGTCCGCTCAGTCACACAGGCTCTTTCGAGCTAGGTTTGCCACACAAAGTGGGCCGTCTTGCTCAGAGCAGTCCGAAACCAAGTGGTCCGCATGTCCGACAGCCAAAAGCACTGAAGGTGAATCTGCCGGGCAAAAGAGCCTGCGTACCTCGGATGCTGAAAAATAGGGCCCCCACTCCTTGGGTACTGTTCGTACGTGCGGCGAGTAACGTATGCTGTCCAAAAAATTTCAAGGAGCACTTAGTTATCCTTATGTGGATATCCCTATTTGGACCATCGTGGTCACACCAACGCAGATTTTCCACCTCGTGAACGATATAATGCTTTCGCTATAATAAGGCTGGAATGGCGTGTCCCCAGTGATCATGTGGGCGAAAGGCCCAAGTCGCACCTGAACCACAGACGGGGGTCCAAGGGTCCCCACAAGGTTTGTGCAAATTCACCCAAGATGGCCGCGAGCACTTATAAAATTAGCATTTGTTAGACTAGCGTGCTGGACACAACAGCTGTCGTGATCTAATACACTCTAATCAAATTTGTGAAATGGCAATTCGTGCGCATTGGTGTCGCTTCGTGAAGCTTTGTGCAAGCTTGTACGTTTTCACGTGCTGCCAGCCAACTGTACATGAGCAAATATGAAACATGCACTCTTGTTCCGCGAAATGAAGAGCAAAGCAGTTTGCGGCAGGGCACGCGTCTTGATGCTGGCGTAACCATTTGAGAGACTTCACTTTATTCTTTGAAGGCTCACACAAGAAATGAGAACAGGTTGAGTGAATATGAAAAAGGTAAAAACCCACAAGTTGTGTGTGCACTGCTCGCTCGAGTTTCCCCCCATGCAGTGCTGTGCATGAACGATGAAGTGTCCATTGATGGCCGTTTCAGATCAATGACATGATGAATTGATGTACAAAAGGTTAACATAATGTGTGAAATTATGACATGAAGAAGCAAGCTTGTTTCTCAGGAGAAAAACGTTGAGGCACCCGTCTTCATAGCCTAGCTACGAGTGTGATTCAGGCAGTTGTGACGGGCAACTGTATCTTTTTCAGCTGTGGCATGAATGGTAATTATACTTACAACTATGGTAAGCTGCATCTGTCCTGCAGCGACATCTGCGATACGGTGGCTAGAAGGGGCAGTGTGACGGACGCTTACTGTTGCCATGGAAGAGGAGTGCACAAATTGTGATGAAAATTTTGACGGCTGCTAGGGCTTCTCTGGAGCGCTGTCGTTGTCCGGAGCACGTAGGGTTCCAGTGCGGTGGCCGTGCGCACGTTGAGCCAGTGTAAGCATGCAGTGTTGACAGTATTCTAGAAGTGCAGCGTTTACTTCGTTGTGTAAGCTTCGTAGAAGTGGAATGGAGCAGCGCTGCGCCTTCGAAAGCAGGCACGCGTTTTGTACATGGCTGAAAAATGGGCACACATTGTGCGCAGCAGAAAAAAATGTCGTTTTTTTGAGCTCCAAGGGATGTTTTCAGACAGAAGAAGTCTACGCATAATATAAAGCGGAGATGCACAGAACTCATGACTGCGTCATTTGTAAACATAACTTTGAAGCAGCTAGCGTTCATCGAAAAAGCTTATCACCGCATAATAAATGGTGAAGTTGTAGAAATACCACGTCATCAGTCAGCAGCACCTGACACTGGATGCCGTCCCGTGTTTTCGTATGCGCAAAAATATCATGCAGAAGGGAATGAAAGTTGTGTGAAAAAGAAACCTGTGCATAAACTGGTGCTGCTGACTAACAGATCGAGATCATTCCATGTTACCCGCCACAGTAGCCTATAGTTGCTACAGTGTCGCGCTGCTGAGCTCGAGGTCGCGGGTACGATTCTGGCGTGGTGACCACGTTCCGATGCAGATGGAATGCACAAACGCTCATGTACCATGCAAACCCCAGGTGGTTTATATAATACGGAGCCCCCGCTATGGCATGCCTGACATAATTAAATTGTGGTTTTGGCACGTACAACCACATTTAACCTTAAATTACAACATTCTATATTACGGCTGCTGTTCATGGCAAAAATCAAGAGCATGGCGAAGGCGAGCAACAGTGCGGATGCACTGACACTGTTTATTCTTGAAGAGGTTTTGCTGTATATATATATATACAGGGTATTTCAGTGAACACTCAAAATTTATTTTAGGTTGCCTGTGGCAGATAGCCCAATTCTAGTTAATGAGCTGGTCTACTCGAAGAAGCGGACATTACTTGCACAAAAATTTGAAATGCATAATCGACTAATTAACAAAAAAATTACTAATTTAGTTTTTAACTAATTACCTGATGGCCCATATTGCAATTTGAAAATTGTAGCCGTGGAGTTCGCAAGACGGATCCACTTAGAATTAATTCTCAGGATTACACCAGTTTCGAGATAATTCCTGAAATTGCGGAGAAATGCATTGGCGTTCCAGTTAATTTTGTGCTTCAATGCAAAAAGCGATGTTTTGTTAAGAACCTAACTGGAACGCCAATGCATTTCTCCGCAAATTTCGGGAATTAATATCTCGAAACTGGTGTCATCCCGAGAATTCGTTCCAAGTGGATCCTTGCGAACTTGCGAAAAAAATAAAAAATTGGCGCAGGCTCGGTGCATATTACGCAATTTGTGCCCAAGTGTAGCAGGTTTCATCTTTTGGCGCAGCAATCACGGCCAGCATTCTGTAGCAATGCTTTTCCGGTGCTGCCTTTTCGCGCTTAGTCAGTGGTCAGAGCGACGGTCTGCTTGCGTTATTAACGGGATCAGTCGCCCGTGAGCGGTGGATGATAAGACTAGTATAGAATAAGTCATAAGGCATCGCTACAAAATACCAGCCCACATCGCTGCATACAGTGAATGTTACAAGATTGTTTTGGCAAATAATTGTGGCTTTATTTTTCAGTTCCAATTGCGAGTGCAGCCATTGCTGCTCTTGGTGCCGGTATTTCCTACTTGCTGCTCCAGGACTGAGTTGGTGCACAGCAAAAGTTTGGTATGGCTGGCAGTCTATTTGTGTTGTCATTCTTACGAGCGGCTGATGTACAGAATTAAAAATACTTGCAAAAATGGTGTCCGTGTACATTTGTTTCTGGAGCATCAAGTTTTGCTTGTGCGACTATGCAAGGCACAGACAAGTTCAAAACTGCATTTAGCATGCTGGTGGAAATGTAGGACGAAATGTAATGGTGGCTTTCGTGTGTGCCAAAAGTTCAGTACAGATTTTAGCAATTTGTCTTTATCAGAATGCAGCCACTAATGGTATTATACTCTGCAGCAGAACCCCACAGCCAAAGCAGTTGGTTTTTTTTTTATGCAAACAGCCAGGTCTTCAATACTTGCCAAGCTGCCCCTCTGAAAACCCTATAACGGATTGTGCACAAGGTGTACCAAAGCACTGTTCTTATTACATGTATTTATTGCAGGACAGTGCTAAGCAGCAATAAACAACTGCACACAACACAAACAAATCTCAAACTTTATTTGGAATGCTCTTTCAAAAACAAATGCCATAGATATGATGTTTGGAGGGTAAAAAAAAAGTAGGCAGTGGGGAAAAGGGAGCTAAATTTGTGTTAGCTGCAAACACTTTTATTCCCTATACATGCTTAGATAAAATGTGGAATGATATGGATGCTTTGAAAGACTGCGGTACAACTATGTGCATCAATTTGAAACAAATAGCAAACTTTATTTTGAATGCTCTGTCAAAAACAAATGCCATAAATGTGGCGTTTAGAGGGTTAAAAAAAACATGAGTAAGCAGTGGGAAAAAGAATTTCTTTTTCTCCTATACATGCTTGGGCAAAATGTGGAATGATATGGATGCTTTGAAAGACTGTGGTACAACTAACTATTTGCAACATCAACTTTAAACAAATCGCAACAAAAAGAGTATGGAATGGGAAAAAGTGAGCTAACAGTTCGTGTTAGCTGCAAAACACTTCTTTTTCCTATACATGCTTAGACAAAGTGTGGAATGATATGGATGCTTTGAAAGACTGCGGTACAACTAACTATTTGCATCAACTTGAAACAAATAGCAAACTTTGTTTTGAATGCTCTGTCAAAAACAAATGCCATAAATGTGGCGTTTAGAGGGGAAAAAAAAAAAGAACGTGAGTAAGCAGTGGGAAAAAGATTTTTTTTTTTTCCTATACATGCTTAGACAAAATGTGGAATGATATGAATGCTTTGAAAGACTGTGGTACAACTAACTATTTGCAACATCAACTTTAAACAAATCGCAACACAAAGAGTATGGAATGGGAAAAAGGGAGCAAACAGTTCGTGTTAGCTGCAAACTTTTTTTTTTTTTTTCCCCTATACATGCTTAGACAAAATGTGGAATGATATGGATGCTTTGAAAGACTGTGGTACAACTATTTGCAGCATCAACTTTAAACAAATCACAACAAAAAGAGTATGGAATGGGAAAAAGGGAGCTAACAGTTCGTGTTAGCTGCAAACTTCTTTTTTCCCTATACATGCTTAGACAAAATGTGGAATAGTATGGATGCTTTGAAAGACTGTGGTACAACTATATGCATCAATTTAAGAACAAATGAGCTTAAAAATGTATTGTTTCCTATCACAGACAGGTAGTGGTAATTGAGATTTAACCCTACACTTGCATCACAACATACAAAGCACAACTTAGTGCAAACCAATGCTTGACTTCAGTGCTCAGAGGGTAGGGAGAGAGTTTGAGCCACTGATAACTTTGCCTTCACAGCCACAGAGGTGGCAGTGCTTGGTCGTTGAACCTTGCTGAACCCAGCGAAAACAGGGTTCTCAAGAAGCTGTGCTGCTGTTGGCCGATCAGTAGGGTTTTCTTTCAGCAGGGAACGTATCACCGAAACTTCTCGTCGGGTACGAGCCTCCTGCGACAGACATGGAGCAAAACCAATCAGCACAACTTGCAGAATCATGCAACGCTCACTTCACGATAACGGCAGTAAACGAAACATCAGGGAGCGGGTGGCGCCGGCACGGCGAAGGGCGCACGCGGAGACTGTGCAATGTGAGGGAGGAGGGCGGCAGGGAATCATATCAGGAGACAGATGAGATCATGGCAAGTCATACAGCATCAACAGCCTGCTTCTCCTAGAACATGAGATAAGAACAAAAATGAGGCAGCGTTGCCCGAAGGGCAAAGCATTAATGGCGATAGCAGGGTGTACCGTTGCATTAGGTCTCCTGCGTTTGGGGCCAATACTCTGGGATTCAGCCACATGTTTTGCGTGCTTTTCAATTATTCATTCTTTGTACTATTATTGCTTTCATTTTAACATGCAATTTCAGCTTTCAGTAACACCCTTCTCTGAAGCAGCCCTTGGAATCCACCCATTTCGTGGCGAATCCCCCACATTCGGTATGAGCCACCAGTTGGATGGACGATGATGACAACTGCTTGAACAGTGTTCGAATCATACGTGGGTACGACATATTGGCATGATGCAACAGGCAAGGAAACTCCTGTTGCATAGAAGGAACAGTGCCCTGGCAGTTATGAAATTGCATAAAACATGCTAAGGTAAGCGTCCATGGCCTAACGGGAAACTGTAGTAGAGGCCTTTCGAATGCGGCTGTTGGACAACTTTCTGTTTTCGCTTGGAGTGTGCATATAATTGCCATAACAATAAAATATGCACCTTCGAAGGTAAAAAAATGTCACTGCATAATACCCTGACAGGTTTAGTGTGGAGTTGGTTTCAAACATCCTCAGAGACTGCTAATGTGTCATACTTAAAGCATTTCCATTATAAAAAAGAGAGAAGTGGGTCATTCAAGAGAAAGAATAATTTGTTTTTATTCCTCGTTTGCTTACTATAGGATTTCACAATGCCTCCAGCGCCAGTGAATGCACCGAACTGAGCATTTGATGTTTTAATTTGACCATAAAATCAGTTGCTGCTCTGACTGCAGCATCATACATCAATATGTTTGGCAGCAAATGAGAGGCAAAAAGCACGTGCCTTGTATGCTGCTTGCTTAGATTGGTTGGGCTTTAATATATTCTGCGTATTTATGCTGTACATACTGTAATGACGGTCACGAAAACTGTAGCAAACTACGAATGACAAAACTAACTCTTTATTGGGCAAACTTGTACCCCAAAAGCAAGTGGCATTCAAAGCACAATGGCAGCAAACAATTGACGATCGTTGAAAATCTCATCTGCAGGCGTCGGCTTTTATACATGATTCGTTGAGGGTGCCAGCATAATCGCTGGTGCCCGCGTGCGTTCCAGAAAGTACTACACAATTTGTGTCACCCATACAATCTGATTACACAAGGTTTGGTGAGCACATACGAACAGAATGAACAATAACATTTGAGTAAGGTTCAAATATTGCCGGCACATTTTCACTGAGCGATAACATTACAGGAGAGTCGAAATTCGGGCTAGTTGCTACATCATTCATAGGAAACCCCTCCCTTTTTTTTGTGACTCGTTTTTCCTATAAATGATAACATTAGGTTGTTAGCAGGTGAAATGCAGTCCCCTGAAAAAGGATAAATAAGTACACGTGTCAATACAATGATGGCTTTAAAAATAAAAATGGCATTTCTGCTTTTAAGTCTGAAGAGGACACAGATTTGTACAAGTTCATTTTGTTTGCAACTAACACTAGGTGCGCTGTCGAACGGTCTACATGAGTTACTCTATATGCTCTAACTGTAGAAATATAATGTAAAAATAAGCATTTGCACATAATATGAACATTGTATAATGATCACTATATACTTTCAACAAGCCTCCGATGGCTATTTTGTTTGCTTGCATGAATTTTCGTAATTCTGTTTGCATTTGCCTTGAGATAACACAAGGAACGCGTTGTGGAGATGTATCTAAGAGATCAATTTCTGTGAATAATAAAGCTAACGGAGTCAAATTTATGCAGACTAAAGAGCTAATTTTTTGATTTTCGAATATGTTTTTAGTTTCCCAGTATCTTACCTGGGTATTTTTCTGCACCCCCCAAAAAGGACAAAAGTAGGATCTCCCACACAAGAGATTGAAAATGTATATTAGGCCTAACAGAGTTATAAAAATAAAACAGCCTATATTGCTCCTTATAACTTCATCACAAGTCGTATTTTTCTTCCTGGTCTATATAAGATTGTTAATCCCGAATATAGTTATCGAAAACATTCATGATCGGTTTCCTATATTACACACAACCAAAATTGCTGCATATTACAATAAAGCCTAGATACTTGCATACCACAAATCCTTACAGACGAGCATACAAAATTTGGGCGCAATCGAGTCGCATTAAAAGGACCCTAAAACGATTTTGACTGTACAAATGTACTGACTCGGCAGGGTAGGTTTTTTGATCATAAATTAAGAGTCAGATTGCACAGGTTCGAGACGGTATATTTGAAGTCAGTCATCCAAGCATAACCATTTTCAGACATCCCAAAAAGCTGACGCTGATACTTTCTGCATTGCAATGAATCCCGGACAATTTACTTCCGAAAACCGAAACTATGGAAGAGTGCAATAGTCACGCCTTTAGTGCATGTGACGCGGTATTCACGCCTCATCGCCACTATCTCGCTGTAACGCTGTGGGCTAGCATGCTGGCTTCTGGGTGCAGCGCGTGAGCAGATTACGTCCGCTCAAAAGTGCCGATCATCTTGCCCAAGGTCACAACCGGAAGCTGTGACCACACTGATGCGACACTGACAGCGTCCTAAATGAAAAACAACACCGTCCAAGCACTCCAGGTAAACCAGCGAAGCTGAAATGTGCTGCCCCGGTGTTTATCACTTGGTTAATCCCGATAGTACGTTAAAGTCTTTTACAATCATTGGTTACATCTTTGTGTTTCTTGATGAGGCTACACACAAGTTCGGCTGTGACGGAGAAAACGACGTCACTGACGGTATACGGTATGCCCGCAGTTCGCGGTCGTCGCACTGCCGCTTGCGATTCTCGAAAATTAAATTGCTTCAAAATTAAACCTGTCCGTTGTGGGGATGTGCGACTGTCACGTGTCCCCTGATGTTGTTTTTCCCGCATTGCTCCCGTCTCCTGTAATCCGGCTGCTCCGCGTAGCTAAGCGTCAACGGCGGTCGGCGTGGATGTTACGAGAGAGGGCGCGAGAGTTGCGCTGCTAACGCCACTTGAAGGCGGGCTATGCGAGCATAGAAGGGAGAAGGCTGTTCCTCTTGGACGTGAGATCGATGAGCGATGCGGACTTTCGGCGCGTGCGCTGAACCACGCTACTTATAAAACGAGTCTCTGCATTCTGTTCATCACTCCTTTGAATGAAAGTAGGTTGGCTGCTCTGGGAACTGTACAGGTCAGTATAGAATTCTTTCGCTGCTTTTACTATGTCATGGAAATTGGTGATATTACCCTGCTTATATTTCAGTGCATACATTTTGCCTTGTCCTATGCCTAGTAGTCTTCTCAATGATTTTATGCTGCGTCCATATTTTACTGCTTCCTCCATCTTTTCTACGTTATAATTTCTGATATCCCTTACTATCTCCTTGTTAATTTCGACAGTTCAGCGAATACTATCTGATCTCTCGAGTTTGACACTTTCATGTTTTGCCGTTTCTTTATTAGGCCCTTTGTTACTTGGGAGAGCTTACCTACTGGTTGCTTTCGTGCCTTACCTCCCACTTCAATTGCTGCTTCTGAGATCAGACTAGTCACGGTTTCATTCATTACCTCTATGTTGCCATTATCTTCTTGTTGCACTCACAACAGGGCAGAAATGAGAATCGACGCAAAGCTTGGGCTAGAAACGTAACTCGCCACAGCCAAAGCTCACTACTGCCCAACCTGGTACTACCCAGTCAACTTTTCTTGCTGCCACCAGGCGCCGCTACTATACCTTGAACTCCAGGGGACGTATTCTGAAACGTTCCACTTCGGTGATATTTCTTTTTTGCTTTCAGGTGCGCGATGATTGGCTTTTTAGCAAAATTGGAGCTCGACGTCATTTAATTTTGCTCAACCAGCCAATCAGCGCGCGCCTGAAAGCAAAAAAGAAATACTGTCGAAGTGAAACATTTCAGAATATGGCCTTAGCGCAAGAGGCCTATACCGGTTTGTTCGAAACACTTCACTTGGGACGACTTCTTTCTTACCGGCGAGTAAACCATTGGTTTCTTTCTTTTTTACAGCGAAGCTGTTAAGGATTAGGCCCCCGAGGCTCATGTCCGCGTGTAGAAAAAAAGCTATCATAATCAGCATTGGCTCGAGCATCATCGTGTTTATGAGTGCATGGCCCCTCCTCCCATCCGGCCAGCTGAGTCACCGCTATCTCTCTGCTCTTGCACCAGTCGACCTTCTTTTATGCCGCGTTCCTCCCTCAGTAGAGTTGGGCCCAGCTGCGAGGCTAGCGCGGCAAGCCTGCTGAAAGCTGCGCCCGACTAGAGTCGAGCCTTGCTGGGAGGCTAGCGAGGCTAGGCCGGCGGTGCTGCTGCTTTGCGTGACGCCCCTTCACCTCTGCTGCTGACGCGCACACTTTCCCTCGCCCCTCCGACTGCTCTGCGTGAGTCTATTGGCAAGGCCGCTGATAAATGGAAGGAAGGCGAGGAGGGCACGGCGCGGCACGGGTGAGATAGGCGGCTGCCACGCATGACTGGCGCGGCCGGCGGCTCACTGCCATCGCACGCGGAAACACCTATCGCTCGAGCACGGAGGATCATTTTGCGCTCCGTTTCACTGAATATCGCTTAAATGCAGTCCTGCTTCCCTGGCGAGCTCTTCGTTGCAAGGTTCAGCGGCAGCAACGGTATCCATCGCAGCGAACGCAAACGCAGCGACCATGCATGCAGCCATGATGCATACAGTGCCTTGGCCGTTTACGCAAGTGGTGACGTATCATGGCGCATTCTGATTCGCCGAGAGCAATGAAATCTGTGACGACACTGCTTCAGTGCCAAATCTGGGGTGAGAGAAATTGAGGAAGAGATATTTGGTGTGTGTGCCTGCAGCGCCTGCGCGCAGCCCTGCCAGCCTCGGCCGCCGGCTCTCTCCGAGCTCCCACCCATCTACGAAAAAAGTAGGTCAACGGAGGAGTGGAGGGTGAGAGGGGTTCACATTAGCGTTGGTGGTATATACGGAGCTTTGGGGGGGGGGGGGGGGGGGGGGGTATTCTGTAAGAGTCCACCTAGTGGAATCTTACAGAATACCCCTGTTGGTCAAGGACTCTTGTCAGGGAACGTCGTACAAAAGTATTAGGAACGCGCTAGGCACGCTGTCGCCCGTGGATGCCGAGCCAGTTTTTTCAGAGCCGGCACCGAAGCCTCTTTTGCGAGGACATAGTGAAGGGGTCGGTTTATAATTTTGTAGCGAAATTCAACATGGCAAATCCCACCAGAGCGCAAGCTTCACTGGACTTCCCTATTCACAGGGTGGAAGGGCTACAACTTTTTTTTTTTTTAATTTTAAATAACTTGCTGGCATTTCAAAGCGCGCAGTGTAATTTGTTCAGGCAGGGGCACTTCGTTACATCATTATGATGTACGCTTAAGCTTCATTTGGTTTTTGTTCGTTCATAGTTTTCTGCCTCGGCATTAGTGTCGCAGGGATGGATGCGGCCAAGGGAGTTTTGGAGCAGTTCTCGGAGCAGCCGATTTGGTACTTTGGAGTAGGAATTGCTCATTTTGGAGCAGAAGTTACGCGTTTTGGATCAGCTTGGTAAAGCTCAACAAGAATGAATACAGGAAAACCAAAAAACACACACAGCCACCCTGTGTGTGTGTGTTCTCTCTTCGTGTGTTGTTCACGCCTTTACTTCAGATCAAGAAACGTGTTCTGCGGAGGCCCGCAAGGTGGAGTGCAGTTCATCCACATGACAAAGGAAACCCATATGGTTTAGTCAGCATACCTAATATGTAACCTATGCTACGTTACATATTAGGTGTGCCGACTAAAAGTGGCCAGTGGCCAAGAAAAAAATAAATAAAAATAACCGAGGGCATTACGTGAACAGTGCCCACTGTATGTTAAGCTTTTGGCAATGCTTGTCAAGAGCTTTTCTTTTTTTTTATTGCGATAGCAATTATATGGACACTTCAACCGGATTTCTGCCGTCGGCGTCGCCATGAGGTTCCCTATAGATAAAATCTTCGCCGCGCCGTATGCCCGAGCAGAAGCGTGTGGGGACGCGTGGTATCATGGAGAGCGAACGCACTCAATCTCCCATGCGCAAGCAAGGAAGCGGGAAGCCAGCGCCGGAGGGAGCAGGGGGGGGGGCGCACTTCTACTCTGCGAACAACCGCGCTCGTCGCTCGCTCGCACCGTCGCTTATCTCCACACGGCTCTGACCTTTATGCGCCGTGCATTCGCCGCTCAGTTTTCGTTGAAGCGATAGACCGCACGTACCTTCGCCCGTTGCTGCGGCGTATGCGCTTGCTGCCAGCGTTTTGACAGTCGTCTGCAGTCATTCGGTGTGATCTATTCATGCTTGTTTGTGCGCGCTCACACCACGCTTGTTCAATCAGTTAGTAATAGTCGGGCCACATTTTCTAACGCACGCTACACATGCAATGCTGCCCGGGTCGGCAGTGCAGCGCTACAGGTGTGTCCCTTCGCACGCGCTGCCCACGGGAAGCGCTTCTCATCAACACCACCGTTTCACACGCGCCTTCTCGTGGTCATCGAGTCTCTCTTCATGTCGGTCTACTTACGCCGCAGCACACCTGCTTACTTAATCAGCTCATGTTTACTACAATTCATATTGCTACCAAAGCCGCTCACCTTACTTCGTATGACATTGCTGTGCTGCTATCGCATTCATTGCTTCGCCCTTAGGGCGAAACTTTGACATTTTTTTAGATGCGAGAGCATCTTATGCTCGGGGCAGTGTCCGTTCTGCGGCGTCCGCACCCATACTGCGCAACTCTCCCTCATTCTCCTTTCCTACGCAGGTGTGCACTCTCCTCTCCGCCACAGGTGCGGCGCAGCAAATCATTGCATATAACTCCCTCTTCCTCTAAGGGTACGCCGGTAGGCAGCGCAAGTGTCGAGGCGCAGCGCGCGTTCGCTGTGCTTCCGTCATTCTCTCTCTGTGCAACGATGTGCAAAACGACATGAACAACGTCAATGTCGGCGCTAGTTGCAGCGCCACCGCCGCGGAAGGCTCGGGAAGTTGAACGTAAACGTCAGCGTCGGCAAGCGGACCCCGAACTTCGGGCCAGGGAAGCCGAACGTAAACGTCGACAGGAAACTTCTACGGAAGCAACACGGGCTCGGCGTGCCGAAGTGGAACGTCAGCGTTATCAAGCTGACCCCGAACTCCGGTCCTTGATCGTTCTCAGGGACAATGTGTGTATGACCACAAAGCCATCGTCTTCAAGATGCCGCGCGCACCGACGCTAGGAATAACGTAGAATCTCTAAATGAAGACGCAACAACCCCGTACAAACGTCTCCTCTCTTCTCAATACATTCTCACTAACTTTGATTGGGTTGTGTTGCCAAGTGAAAAGAAATGGAAACTCGATGCGCACCCCCCGCGATGCTTTCGCATCCCACCATGGTCGCCCGTAGGGTGAGATGATTTTTTTTCTTTTACAGCGGAGCTGTTAAAGGCTCGCTTCGTTGGTCTCATTGTCGTGCATAGAATTGCCGAGATGGGAGAGCGTGAGCTAGGAGAGATTGAAGTTTGTGCTCGTGCCACTGCTTCTGCATGAGTCGTCGTTGTCGGCTGCGTTGCCGCTAATCATTCCAGCGTAGAATTTCACTTCTCTTCTGTCGCAATGAGGAGGCCGCATTTACGGGGGTATGAGCCATTCATGATCAACTGACGACGTGTGCAAATGCATTTGAGCAACGCCGCTGCGAACGCACTCAGGAAAGGGCTTGTCGTCGACGTGCCGATTCTAGCATGAGGGCTTCCGAAGCGTCAGCAAAGAGCCATGGACCCCGAGTTGAGGGAGTGCGATGTTGAGGCCAAACGTCAGTAAAAAGCTGCCGACCCCGAGTTGCAGGAGCGCGATGCTAAGGCCAAACTTCAGTGTCGTCTTGCCCTCCAGAAACTTAACGGTGGTGCACGCCTCAGCAACGCTAGCGCCAACTTCCCCGGTGCGACGGCCAGGTTTTAACGCGAGTTTCTCAACCGAAATGTTCATGATAGACATGTTTGGTTTGGCGACGCCCAACGACAATATGCCAACATATAGCTGTGTGATTCCCACTGAACATGCACATTTAACAAAATTGTGCGCCTTCATTCAAAATTAGCATTTTCACGCATGTTGGCGCAGCACTTCCATCCCTGTGTTACTAATGCTTTAAGCAGCAGGAATATTCTTGCTAGTGTACTTTTGTCTGCAGGCACGGTAGCAGAAATGATAACGGCCTCAGAACAAGTTGATCATGACACATGTTATACCGATTCTTTTCATAGCAGTCCTTAGTTTATTGGTAAAAGCAGAATGTGCTATTTTCTCATTCAACGCGGTGACATGTCAGTTTATTTGCTCGCAAGAAATTTAGAAGTAACTGCAAACAGCGCTCCTTCCACCTTTGGAGCATTCGACCTGGACACAGCTAAAACAATTCGTTTCCAAGTCAAGCGTTTGCACTAATACAACTGACTTTGCCAAAAGAAAGCCCTTGCAAAATTTTGGAAACCTGTTGGAAGAAACTCAACTTGGTCTGATTGGTTTTATTAACTTTTCATGCTTCACCAGGTTTGAGAATTTCTACGTGGCAGATGTCTGCTGTGTTTCTAAGCCCGGGCCCTACCTCGAACGCTGCGTACTGTGAGCACAAACAAGTGCCAGTCACTAGACAAAGACAACCATGTCACACGTATCGGCTAATTATAAAAAGGTGCACTCTGACTCACAAACGGAACTCTCCTTTGTTTTTATCCCAAGACACACTGACCAGGTAACCTTGCAGTTTCTAGCCTTCTTGTATCAATGCAGAATATCCGTATTTAGCTTCTGAGAGCACGACAGATGTTACTGCCTATACAAGGTGTCCCAGCTAAAAGTAGACAATGTTTTAAAAACAACGGAGTGTGCTAGGAGGCTCAAACCAACTCAGTGGTGTTGAGGATCGCGTGTCCTAGTCTGCGGTATTTTTTCCTTTTGCAAAGTCAATTAATTGCCTAATATTTTAAATATTGGCTTTACCAAGAAAGTGCCAATATGAAAGTTGTAGATTACATTTAAAAATGGCCGATGAAGTGTTTGCAACTAAGTGCCATTGATGAAGCTTCTTGTAATTGGCTGTAAAGAAAGCCTCCAAAATAGAAAAATAACTGTCTCCAAAATAGAAAAATAACTGTGTGACAGCGTCTGGAAGCGCTGAGATACTGGCGCTATCAAGCAATTGTCGTCACTTGAGCAAGGCACCGGACGGAAGCAGAGCCCGAACCCATCGCTAAGCCTAACTGGCCGGGCCTTTCTGCCGTCATCAACCAACGTCACTAGATTACCTCTTTCAGTTTGCAAACTCCGGCGCCGCGGATGTCACCCTTCCCTGTACCGCCGAGCGGGGGTGCCCTCGTAGCAGTTTGACCAGTTTGACGGAGGTAACGGAGTTGTCAGCCTGTGTCGGCGGTGCCTACGGCTTAGTCAACGCAGGCGTGGTCTTGTGCAGTTTTTTTTTTTTTTTTGCCTTCAACAAATCTAGTAACATTGCGTTTAACTTTGTTGCGCAGTGCTCGCAATTCCTGTGAGTCCCAGCGAGATCTATCAACGCAGCTCATGCGGCGTGTGCTCCCGCTGCAACTTGTGACATGAATGCACTTTTTCTCGCGAGATTTTAACCATCGATTCGAAAACAAGATAAAGATGGCTGTGGCAAACAAAAAAGCGCATCTTTTGTAACTTTGGCTTTTGAAATGTGATTCCCAGTTTATGTTTGTTGCATTGTTCAAAAAGTTGACAGTCACTTTAGCATACGCTAAAGAGAATGCGAAAGCGTGCACGCTCACTAGAAATTCATGAAATTGCTTGACATTCTCATTCGAATGCTTCGCGAGTTTAAAAAGTCAAATTAAATTCTGGTGTTTTATATGTTCCGAAACCACGATATCCCCGTGACAATATGATTATGAGGCACGCCGTAGTGGGGGACTCCGAGTTAATTTTGACCACCTTTAACGTGCAATTACTTCCTATTGTTCTTTCCCACCAAATGTAGTGGGATCGAGTACCTTAATTAAGTGTGCCCTAATGAACGTTTTCCTAATTACACCAAAGGTCGTGGGTTCGAGTGTCTTAAACAACTATATCTTAATTAAATGTGCCTTAATTACCTTAACCTTAATTAACACCAAAGGTTGAGGATTCAACTCCCACCAACGGTCGTGAGTCCGCGTGCCATGATTAACCATATCACAATTAACTGTGTCTTAATTAACTTTGCCTTAAGTAAACCAAAGGTCATGGGTTCGAGTGCCTTAATGAACTCTATGTTAATAAATGTAGAGTTAACTAAGGTACTCGAAACCACGACCTTTGTTGGTGGCACCATGAATTTAGGTGCCGTAACACCGGACGTCGAATTTTTCGGCCCATGAGCCATATACGGTTTTCGCCTTATAAATTGTTTTCAATTTGACTTGTGTTATTCTAGTCTTTCGCGTTTTATAGCTTTAAAAATGGCGAGCTTTCACTGAAGTACTTCGGTATCTTGCGTTTAAAAAACGCGTATCCTGGCATTGAGTGTTCTAGGTTTCAATATTTTCGGCAGCATCAGATACTTATGTTCCGTGACCCACCGTAAGCACGTAAGCTTATATGGAACTGAATTAAAAAGAACTGAACCCGATTAATCTTCACACCTGAATGGATAAGAGTCCCGCATAGCACTATCTAGATTGAGGCATCGCAGTCACATCTCTGCCGCGTTAAATTGCTGTAGTGACTGAAACAATACTCTAGTTGCATAGTTGAAATAACGTTTGCTAACAATCTCGGAAATAACTCCCCTTACACAGAATTAACTGCGTAAATTGTGTTTAACGCAGTGTGAATGCTCCGTAACCATGATGCGATCGGGCAAATGGCGTCGGAAGCGCCACTTCGCGAGCGGGAGTCGAAGGGGGCCACGTTTTGCCGCTGCATCCTGGCAGAGTTTGCAAACTGGCAAAGTAATCTAGTAACGGTGGTCATCGACGGCGACCGGGATATGGGCGGCTACCAAGGCGACGACATATGCAGGATTGTCGGGAGTAGCGATCCCAGAAGAGACGTGACGCAACTTGCCGCAATCCACAAGAGTCGACGTCAAAAACATGAGAACATTCCGCTCAAGCAGCGACGCAGCCAGACTCTTAGGAGTGCCGGCACTAAGGCTGGACATGTTAGAGCAGAGAATATGTATTATACATATTGTTATGTTTATTGTTCTCAGTTCCGGGAATTTCTTTTTGCTTGCTTTCATGAAATCATGTGTGCTGTGCCGTCATACGTGTCTCAGTCCATCTCCTAAACATCCGCGCCCCCGAAATCTGTGACACCAACTCACAATGAAAGGTACTCGCTCACTGGCCACTCATATGTAAGAAGCATGGCCTTAACCCGAGCACTGGTAAAAATTGAAGAATGAGCTGGTGCAGAGTCAGCCAAAGCTAGTGCTTACTTGTAACTCACATCAGGAAAGCTGAACGTCTAGGCCAAACTTGTGGTTGTAATCCTGATCGGTCGAGTATGAAAAAATTAAAAAAAAAAAATGAAGCCCCTATAGCTACAATGCCTTAACTAAAATAATTTTTCGCAATATCTTGATTGGAGAAATGCCTTGGCTTTTTTTTTCCCCCCAAATGAAGATAGAACGTTGAAACACCATATTGTAAGCAATATCTAAAAGACTACTTTTTAAGTAAAGAAATTGTTTTTGTTACCTGCACCTTTCCTAAAACGGACAACTACAGAACATGACTAGAATCAATACTGAGCAATTAAAAAAAAAAACTGCACCTAAAAGCGAATTTAATTGCAGAATGCTACAATCCAGCATGCATTATTAATACCCAGTACCTAGTCTTATTCTACTGGTTATAAAAGCACAGCAAAAATGCTATGCTCTGAATGCTAAGTCAGAAATCACGAAGTTTTAGCTTGGGAGCTCTTATCAAAATACACCAGAATGTATAAAACGGTTTTCTCAGCAACCACTGCATTGATTTTGATGAGGTATGCTGCATTTAAAATGTTAAAATCTAGTAATTGCATGGAGTGCATTTTAAATTTAGGCAAATAACTGTTTCAGAAAAATTCTTGGAAGAATGCAGAAACCAGTTTTCCTCGAGTCCAATGCACCAATTTTGATTAGGTTTGCTGCACTTGAAAGAAATTAAAGATCTAGTAACTATAACAAGTGGATTTTAAATATATGCCAACAACTGTTTCAGAAAAAAGCATAAAAACTGCAAAATTAAAATGCTAAGTTGTGAGGAGGACTCCTGCTATACCCTCATAAACATTGCAACAATTTTACATAATCTGTAAATTCGTATAATGCATTTTTATCCATTTCAGATTCTTAAACATAAGCAGTTTACAGAACTGCAATATCTGTTTTTATTGGAGAGTTACGCCACTGCAATCTTAATGTATCCATTTTTTTTTTTTAAATTTGAGGAATTTTTGGTGTCTCTTTGTGAAAAATTTTGAGGACCTAAAGAAAATGATGCTTCCTAGAGTTGCCTCTCAGGCGCAACAAATTTCATTTGAAACTGGTTGAGTGGTTGTCTAACAAGAGAATTTCTACTTTTTACATACATCTGAATTAGGGAAATTGGAGTTTGCTATGAGCTCAAGTTTCCTCTTAATGTTTCAAGAAACCATACCATCTCTTCAGCAGGTCCAAGGGTTTCCAGGCATCCCTGCTTGAATACTGCTCCAGGGAACATGAGCTGAAGCAGGCAAACATGTAGTACAGAGAGCCGATTATATAACAGCAGTAACAAAGCTAAACTTTCTCCAATTGTTCTACACTACATTTACACCCAACAAAGAGGTATTAAAAATAAACACTGTTAGCAAAAAAAGAGCCAAGCATGAACAGTGGAGTTTGATATTTGTTAGTCACAATCACATGTAGCCAATGAAACCAAGGAAAGCATAGGGTAAATTACTTTCTTAATTTACCCTAGGCTTTCCTAGTATTTTGGCTTCATATGATTGTAACCTCTCATTGCACTAGTTCCTGCCAGATCAGAGCCAGTTCTTGCTCGTGCGGAACCAGCACAGCACCTCCTGCATGAACACCGAGCTATCTCTCCGACGAGCGCAGGGAAGGCTGTCAACTCGTCCTGCACGATGCCTGCACTGAGTGAAACATCTGTGACGATGTGAAGCATCTGCGACGAGCAGATGCTGCCATGTTGACCCGGTGAAATGAATAGCGAAGTGCATCACCTTGCGAACTAGTTCAGGAAATGGAGGTGAATCAAATGGACCTATGATCGAGCACCTGTGCTGTCTAAGGGGTCCTGCTCTCACGCGACATGCTGGCAGCAGTGGGGCCACCCTTCTTTGCATTGACAGGATCACGGTAACAGGGCGGTTTGCTTGTTTAACGAACTCACGTTGACTTTCTTTAACTGGATATATGTCAGAATATAAATGATATTGTTACGGTTAATGTTGAACCGGCTTTATTTAAAGGACAAAGTTGATGGTAAAGAAAAGATTGCATCCAGAGGCTGTGCCAGCTAACGTCTTCCTCCTCTTCTCCTTGCTCGGCTCATGCCGTAGCAATCCCCGGTTGCCAGACGAAGCCCGCTGGGCAAGTCCAAATCACTCGGAAAGCGTGGGGTGGAACCGCTTAAGACGAGCAACATGTACTAACTGGGTCCGGCTAGACTGACGACCAGCTAATGTCAAGCGTGCCACCACGTACGTCAAGTCACTCAAGCGATCTACAACGACGAATGGGCCTGTGTACTGGGGTTCACAACCACACAAAGTCTCCTTTAGCGTACAAGACAAACTGGTGTCGGCTGTCATAGCACTCTTGCGATCGGTGTTGCGATGCCACAGTACGAAGACGAGCAATACGCCGGGCTTCTTCGGCAAGACAAAGCGTCTTGGCAACAGAGTACTCGCTGTGAAAGTCAAACGGTAGTATAGTGTCAATGCAGCTTAGCGGTGGACGTGCGTAAAGGAGATAAAAAGGACTGTAATCGGTCGTCTCATACTTTGCAGTACTATAAGCATAGGTGATGAAGGGGAGTAAGTTATCCCAGTCTCTGTGATCGGAAGATACGTACATGGCCAGCATGTTAGAGTTCTGTTCGTGCATTCTACAAGCCCCTTCGTCTGAGGGTGATAAGCGTTGAATGGCGGAACTGCGAACTGCAGAGACGAAGCAGTTCTTCTACGGCATCCGCAACGAACTGCTGACTGCGATCACTAATGATTACAAGGGGCGTACCACGCCAAAGAATAATGAATCGAAGCAAAAACGTTGCAACAGACGCAGCTGTTGAAGATAGTACAGCCGCCGTTTCCGCGTAACGGGTCAGATGGTCGACACATACGATCACCCATCGGTTGTCGTTAGATGATCGGGGAAATGGGCCCAGAAGGTTGATACCCACTTGTTCAAATGGCAGGTGAGGCGGCGGCAGAGGTTGGAGAAGACCTGGCGGAGCGGTCGTAGGGCGCTTGTAGCATTGACATTGTTCGCAACTGGCGACATAGTGCTTGACTGTATCCCGCATTCTGGACCAGTAAAAACGCTTCTGTGTCCGGTTCAAAGTTCTGATGAATCCTAGATGGCCAGAAGTCGCATCGTCATGCATGGCTCTCAGTATGTCCGCTCGCAGACTCTGCGGCACCACCAGAAGGAAGCGTGCGCCTTTAGCCAAATAATTGGTTTTGTAAAGCAGGCCATCACGGACACAAAATCGACCGGTAGCTCCAGGATGCGATGCAGCTACAAATAGAGGTTCTAAACTAATATCATTTGCCTGCTCTGCCTTGAAAGTCGTCGAGTCTGGGAATGTAGAAGAAATGAGAGCGAAACAGTCATCAAAATTGTCTTCGTCACACTCTGTCGTCGTCAGAGGAAGGCGAGAGAGACAGTCTGCATCTGCGTGGCGACACCCAGACTTGTAGGAAATAACGAAGTTGTACTCCTGCAGTCGAAGAGCCCAATGTGCCAGTCGTCCACTCAGGTCACGGAGATTCACCAACCAGCATAACGCGTGGTGGTCGGTAACGATAGTGAACGGGCGTCCGTAGATATAGGGCCAAAATTTGTGGACAGTGAAAACAGCTGCCAAGCATTCTTGCTCGGTGACAGTGTAATTGCGTTCCGCCTTAGTCAAAGAGCGACTAGCATAAGCCACAACGTGTTGAGCTTCTTGATGACGGACTAGTACGGCACCGATGCCAATGCCACTCGCATCAGCGTGCACTTCCGTAGGTGAGGATGCATTGAAGTGACGCAATATGGGCGCTGACGGTAGTAGAAATTTGAGCTGGCGGAACGCGTCGTCATAAGTCGATGTCCAGTTGAAAGGGACGGCTTTTTGGAGAAGACATGTTAGGGGGTACACCACGTCGGCGAATCATGGGACGAAGCGACGAAAATATGAGCACAGACCCAAGAAACTCCTCAACTCCCGCACTGACTTTGGTGCCTCGAAGGAGCTGACTGCCTCAATTTTCCGTGGATCTGGCCTCACGCCGTTTTTGTTGACCAGATGCCCAAGTACTAACGTCTCGGTCTCCCCGAAACAACATTTCTTGGAATGCAGGATCAAGCCGGCTTTTTCGACACAATCGAGAACAAGACTGAGACGGCTGTTATGCTCACTCAATGTGCTGCCAAAAATCACCACATCATCGAGGTAGCAAAAACAAGTTTCCCATTTAAGTCCTCAGAGGATAGTGTCCATAAATCGTTCAAATGTTGCTGGCACGTTGCAAAGGCCGAACGGCGTAACGTTAAATTCATAAAGACCGTCTGGTGTCACGAAGGCCGTTTTCTCTTTATCGTCTGGGTGCATGGGTATTTGCCAATACCCCGATTGCAAATCCAGTGATGAAAAGTAGGCAGCGGAATGTAGACAGTCGACATCGTCCATTCTAGGAAGCGGATACACATCCTTTTTGGTGACTGCGTTCAGTTTCCTGTAGTCAATGCAGAACCGCCACGATCCATCCTTCTTTACTAAGATTACTGGTGCAGCCCACGGACTAGAGGACTCTTGAACAACACTTTCCCGTAGCATGTCTTTCACCTGTTCAGCGATAACTGTCCTCTCTGCTGAAGAAACGCGGTAAGGCTTTTGCCGAATGGGGTGCGCAGGTCCGGTAGCAATTCTGTGGAGAGCACGAAAACGCGGAAGTGAAACCTGCTTGTCGCCTTGTGTGAAATCGAACACAGAAAAATGTGCCCACAAAACTTGTGCGAGAGCGTTGCGCTCATGTGAGGGAAGCGCCTTGTTGATCATCCGTAGGATCTGCTCTTCAGAAGTGCTTCGGTGGGGATCGCTAGTATGACACTGCTCCTCCTCGCTTAGAGCTGTAATGGAGCTGCACGTAATCTCGTCAAATTCAGCGAGCTTCATATCACGCGGGAGAACAGCAGGGACGCAAGAACAATTGAAAGCCCACAAATTTGAGGTGCCATTGACTACTCTCACGAGAGAGCGTGGCACAAGTACATCTTTCTTTGTGCAGCTTGACGTAAGTGGCTGGACTTGCGCGTCAAACGATGAAAGGTCGGCAGCAGCGACATTGACAAGGACACGTGACAGCGACCAAGGCGGCAGCAGCAAATTGTTCGAAACAACACAATAGTTTTTCTCTGGTAAAGATGTGTCGGCAAGGGTGGCGAGAAGCGCGCTATTCACGGTAATTTCGCCTGTGCCACAGTTAACGGAAGCACCACAATCCTGAAGAAAGTCAATCCCGAGAATCACATCATGAGTGCACCGCGGTAGTACGAGAAATTCTGTTTTAAGATCTTCCCCTCCGAATAAAACACTTGCAACACAAATACCAAGGGGAATAAGGCCCTCTCCACTGACTCACACCATCATTCCACGGGAACATAACTTTCCGACCCAGCCTCTCTTTGAAAGTCACACTCATGACGGAAACAGTAGCACCAGTATCCACTAATGCTGTTGCAGGTATACTATCAATTAACACACGCACTTTGTTCTTCACCATTGTAACAGGCAGAGGAGTATTTCGCAGAGACGTAGACTGTCCGGCGACCTTACCTCCATCGGCCGCGCCGGCTAGTTTCACCACGGCGGTGGTGACATAACACGTCGCCGTGGTGACAGTGAACGGCGTTGGCGACTGGTTGGGGGGGGTCAGGCGGCGGTCTGAAGCTGGCGAGCCACTCCGTCTACTATATTGACGGAAGGTATTCCGGGGTGGCGCGCCTGTGGTGTTTGTAGTAACAGGGTCTGTCGGCCAGCGGTCGTTATAACTGTCACGTTCAAAATTGGACCAATGTGGTGGTAAGCCATATGTTGTTGTCT
This sequence comes from Dermacentor silvarum, assembly GCF_013339745.2. Lineage (NCBI taxonomy): Eukaryota > Metazoa > Arthropoda > Arachnida > Ixodida > Ixodidae > Dermacentor > Dermacentor silvarum. The sequence continues at coordinate 183,626,056 of NC_051154.1, read as the reverse complement.
GTTGGCGCCGGCGACAAAAACGAGCAATGTGTCCTGAGGCACCACAGTTGTAACACACAGACGATGCGCGGCCAACGTTGTAAGCCTCGGGGTCAACCCTGGGACACTGCGAATAATAAACGCGATTTTCCGAATGCCGATTCGTGGTGGTAGCTCGACGAGTGCGTTGATCGTGCGTCATGTCGTCGGGAAAGGAACGTTGATGCTGTCGCAGCTGATCAACTCGACAGTCTGCAACGCCTGGCATGGCAGACAATGCCGACACAGCGGATGCATGTTCTTGAGGTTGGAAGCACAACCAAGCTGTTCAACATCCGCCCCTGTGGTGTGTCATTCAAGTTCTTCGCGGACAATTTGCCTTATAGTTGCCACAAGGTCAAATGGAAAACTGTAGTTGTCGTTACCGTCAACGCTTGCCACCGTTGTGACATTCGCTAACCTGCCGAACTTTGGCGTGATACAGCACAGCTTCAAGGCCTCAAATGTGCAGCAATGCTTGATGAAGTCGGCGACCGAGGCGAGACTCTCCTTTCTGATTAAATAATTGCAAACATCCTCGGCTGTGCCTTTGAGAAGGTGTCCAACTTGGTCCTCTTCGTACATTCGAGGGTTCACCCTTTTGCGAAGTTTCAAGATCGCCTCTATGTACGTAGTACAGGTCTCACCTGGGACTTGAGCGCGCTGAAGCAATGTCTGCTCCGCCCGCTTCCTTTTCGTCGTGGAATCGCCAAAGCACTCTGTGAGGTCAGTAACGAAGCTGTCCCACGTTGTGAAGGAATCTTCATGGTTCTCAAACCACACTAACGCAGTGTCTGTGAGGAACAGAACGACATTGTCAAGCTGAGCCGTGGAGTTCGAACTGTTGTACTTGGTCACACGCTTGTAGTGGGTGAGCCATTCCTCCACGTCCTTGCCTAATTTTCCTGAGAAAGGGCGGGGTTCCATCTGATGCATCCAAGTGCCGGGTGTTCGCACTGGAGCAGCCAGAGAAGGCTGTTGGTTGCCGCTGTGGGACATCGGTATCTCAAGTGGTGTCAGAGGCAGTCGAGCGAGACGTCAGCTTCGGTGTGGCACTTGCTGCAGCAGCTCCGTCGTCTTGGTCGAAGTACCCAGCACCTCACCCACAAAACTGTTACGGTTAATGTTGAACCGGCTTTATTTAAAGGACGAAGTTGATGGTAAAGAAAAAATGGCGGCCAGAGGCTGTGCCAGCTAACGTCTTCCTCCTCTTCTCCATGCCCGGCTCATGCTGTAGCAATATGAATGACATGCATTTTACATGAAAGGCAGTACATGCATGTGCAACTTGACATGCAGCACAAAATGTGCGGGGGTTGGCTTCTCTGCAGCAATTTGAAGTTCTGCATGATTACGCATGGCGATTGGCAGTGGAGCAGCACTTGGAGTGTCGCTACATTGCTTCAATGCTATAGTGTAGTCCACTTATAACAATATCAAGAAAAACAAAAAATCTGATCGTTATAACCGATAAATTCTATATGTGAACTGCAGTTAAAAAGAATTTTAAAATCTGCTGAATATATTTGTGTAGTCTCGAAACCACATGCGCCACTTGTGATAAAAATTCGACGTTGTAGAAAGTAGGCTGTGAAAAATAGAACGTTTATTTTGCACCTCTAAATATTATTTCCATCGTTAGGCGCACTGAAAAAGAAATCTGCACTTGCTTTCGCAGAAGTTTCGGGTTCACAACCGCGGTGTGCATCGTGTCAAGCTGCTGTGCGAACACTGGCGGCTATAAGTTAGCCTGCATGAAATCAATGAGCGAGTCGATCGACGACATTGCACTTTCGTTCAACATTGGGGTCGGTGTCAAAGCCGGGCCATTGTCAATTGCGTTGTCACTGCCGCTGCTGTCGTCGCTTCCGTGACACAACGCCGCTGTCTGTCGCGACAACGATCGCCCCGTTGGAGATTTCTTCGCAGCACGAGAAAGCACTAGCTGCACTCGGAAACTCCTTCATCGAAGCACCACCTGTTTAACTGTCAGTAGCGACATGCTCCCAGAGTTCGGTAATGTCAGCGGGTTCCACCATGTTAGTTTCACCCATGAGGGTTTCGTCCTAGCGCACAAAGCCCTTTTCCGTGGATCGGCACGGCCACTGCTTCTAGCCTTTATGATCGTGGTGCTCCCGGTTTTCATAATCGTCGATATCATCGACTGCGCCAGCTCATACTTCTTTGAGTCTGCAAAATTTGCAGCTTCGCCTCAAGCGACACAGCTTTGTCGGCGCACCTCCCACTGCTTCCGTAGAGCATTTCCGCGCTCCCAGAGAGAGGGAAAGGGAGCCCAGGCACTGCTGTTATTGCTTTTTCCCCCTCTTCATATATAGATGCTCGCACGACCGCCGGTGACGCGGGCACGAAGATGCTGGTGCCATCTTGTGCACGCTGCGCCAACTTGCAATGTGCGTCGATGGCTTTCGCAATCGACACCCGGGCAGGATGCGCTGTGCCATCATGGTGGCAGATACAAACTCGCGTAGGCAAACTTGTCGCCCCAAACGTGTACTGCAGCACATGGAGGAAGCTACGGTATGTAGGCTCGAGAGTAGCTAGGCTCGACGTGCGTGCGAGGCGGCCATTTCGAAATGCCGACGGCTATATGGCAACGCAGATTTAGGGTCGTACTCGATTCTAACACGCACGCAATTTTTAGACCTGTTTTATCAGAAAAAAAAAAGTGCGCGTTAGATTCGAGCAAATACGGTATGTGCCGCTCTTCAATGAACCTCTTTCAAGATGACGGGTCAATGCATATGTGGGACTGCATAGGTACCACTGCTCGAAGCTGTTTGACGCCGACTTGGAATACTGGGTATGTGTAACTCAGTCTGTGCTGGTCTCCAATGCCTCTTTGATGCCAACTTGGGTCACTGGGTTCGTGCCAGTAGGTGTGTGCCTCTCTTCAATGAACGTCTGACTCCAACTTGGGTAACTGGGTATATGCCCCTGGGAATATGTCGCCCTACAATGATGAAAAAGATCCCTTATATTTCTCCGATCTGAGCGGTATCGAACCGATGTCACAAGGGCTCAACAAAGACTGCAACCTGAGGCATTTGTAGGCTGAATCAGAAATGCACTGGGTATGTGCTGCTTTTCAATGAATGCATTTCACTTCAACGCTTTAGCGAACTGCGCCATGAATGCACTGGGTGTGTGCCGCTCTTTATTTATTTATTTAAAAATACCTTACAGGCCCAAAGGGCATTGAGTAAGGGGGGGAGGGGTTTACTTAATACAATGAAAGCACACGCAAACTAGTATAGAACAGGGTTACAATGCAAGTGAACATCAAAACGCAACGCAACAGAGTAAATTGCAAAATGTAAAAGAAGTTTCCAACGCAAGTGAAGAAAAAAAATATATATGCTGCACAACAAAATACGTTTCCGAAATAAGCACTAAAAGAGCATTTGAGTGCAAGTGAAGAAAAAAAAAACTAACAAAAACGCAACACATCGCAAAATAAACAAAAGAACTTAAACGACGAGACCATGTTACAGCACTATTTAACAGAAAATATGTACCTCAAGCTTCTGGCGAAATGTGTTAAGGTTATTACAGTAGAACCCCGCTGTTACGTTCCCGAGTACTGCGTTTTCCCGGCTGTTACGTCGTTTTCGGCCGGTCCCGGCACAGCTCCCATAGAACCCAATGCATTGGTAACCCCGCTGTTACGTCGCAACTGTGGGACCGTTCCCGCATCATACGTTGCGAACTGCCATATCGCGCCGGCCCGAGCGGCCATTTTGACTTTTCATGTCGCTTGGCTTGGTTGCTTGACGATGGCATTGGCCGCCCAAAGTGCTGGGGGCGACATTTATTACGTATTTTCGGTTTCCGCCAGCAAAAGTATGGCCTTTGATATCCGCTTTTGCTATCTAAAGTTGATGTCTATGACGCATTGCGGCCCTAAAATTGGTTTTGGCTCATAGATGTTGCGTATAAAGTCCAAGTGCGATAACGCCGTCGTCGGCTCCCCTCGCACATACAGCATACGTCGCCGCGCGCCGTATACTGTATGTGCGAGTGAAAGCGTGCGAGGGAAGCCGCGCTGCCGTTGCCGTATGCTGAATGTGCGAGTGAAAGCGTGAGAGGGAAGCCGCGCTGCCGTATGCTGAATGTGCGAGTGAAAGCGTGAGAGGGGAGCCGACGACCGCGCCTCGCGCGCGAAAGAAAAGCAGGGAGGAAGCGCGCCTCCTTCCGTTGCGCTCGAGGCGCCAGCGAGGGGGAGGGAGCGAGGGGGAGGCTAGCGGGCGGCGTTGTGCTCTGGCATCATACTGCGCGGCAGCGCGCGGTCCCGCAGGCCGTATCTTGAAAGCGATCTGCGTGGGGGCAAATTCTACTCAGTGTAGGTGCGTCGGTGGCTTGTGGCTTTGTGCGTGCTGCGTGTTCTCGGCGCTCAGTTTGGGTTGAAGCGATAGACAACAGCACGAAGGTCACTTCGCTCGCTTCTGCAGCGGCGCTTAACTGCGCGTGTCCGCGCTCATCGAGTGTGATGTGTTCATGTTTGCCTGTGGGCGCTGACACCATGTTTGTTAATTAGTTAATAACCGAATGTTTACAAGTTTATACAGACGATAAAACTACTATTCTTACTTTGTATAGCTCATCGCAATCGATACTACGGCTGTCGGGCGAAACTACTTTTTGTCGCACGTAAGAATTAAAATAATATTGTGTGCAGTTCAACACTACTCCCATTTCTCAATTCTTCCTGTTTCCTGGCTCTTGCGTTTCCCGGCTCTTACGGTTTTTTTTTACGGTCCCGTGAAAAACGGAACAGCGGGGTTCTACTGTATCAGAGGCGATATGATCGGGAAGATCATTCCACATGCGGATGGCTTGTGGAAGTGCGGTTGATGGAAGTCTTCTCTTCCATCAACCTCTTGCCAACTTGGGTCACTGAGTATGTGCCACTGAGTGTGCGGCAATCAAGGGAACAATTCTCAGTGTTCGCAGGCAACAGTGTGCCACGCTTCTCGTCTAGAGGCCATGTGTGGACTTCTTGGCAATGCCACTAGATGGTGATGCGTGTCCAGCAAGAAGGGCAAGAAAGGACCCGGTTGCTACATGACGTTTCTCAGCGTTCGCAGGCCGCCGAGTGTTTTTAGGGAAGTGCGCAAGAGGAGTCTTATTGCACTACACGCTTCATACTTGTTTCAACGGCAACAATACATTGTGTTGCTATATTGATTCAATGCTCACGCATTACCGTCGACAATCGCATCGTGAGATGGGTTCTGCCGCAATTCTTTTTGAAATCTCGGACATATTTTTCATGTATATTAAACTCAAAAGATCACTAATGGTACTCCCAAGTTGTCGCGATCACGAAATCAGCAAATAGCTGTTTTGGGCTCTGCTGCTTGCGATAACGCTACATGACAACATTGCGACGAAGAGAGCAAGCGATTTTTCACTGCTTTTGAGACGAGATTGTAAATTCCCAGCTGAATTGTTTGCAACAATATTTGGCTCACATGTTCACATGAGCATCGGTAACAGATCAACAACATTTTATGTTCAAAATGTATTTCAGGGACCCTTTAAATAGCAGAACTGTCACGGTCAACTTTTTCAAGCAGTTTTAAGTGGCGCGAACTTCACCCTCGATGTCTGCATTGATGAAGGAGGTGATTAAGTGAAGGAAACACTTGAGAATGACTGTGGCAAATAAATGCACGATCATTTGGCTGTCACAGCCCGGTCAACATCTGTTACGTTGCCCAGGGATGAAGATTCAGAGCATGCACTGACTGTACTTCCATCTATCTCTAACAACAGCATGACAATGGTCGAAATGCAGCCTGACCAGATTAAAGGTAAGTGTACTTGAGCTGTATACTGAGATAATAACTCTCGAGTATAACACTTAGTAGTTTCCAAGCACGGGATGCATTGATGGGCAACAGCGATTCAGGCACAGTGCAAAGAATGCTGTTGCTAGTAAATGCCGATGCATCTGGTACTAGCCATACATCCAAAAAGTGAAGGTATCCCCAAAAGTGATCATCCAAGAATGAGACACCTTTTTCAACCGCTTGTGCAATCAGTCGCTCATTTTCTGCTGAATCTGATATTTCGGACATTAAAAGGTCCCTGAAACGGTTCGGACAAATTTCGTAGACGCGTAGGGTACAGCTGCAGTAAAACATTCACGTCACAATTTAAGTGAAGCGTCTCATATTAAGAGAGCTACAGACGATTACAAGTTAACCTCCTCCCTAGCCATGCATTTCCTCAACTCGTTCGCCGAGTGATCGGTGCTAAGCTCCGCCTTCGCTGGCTCTATGCCATGTTGTGACGTGTTGTCGCCTATTTCCGGTTGTCTTGGAACCAGCGCACGAAGGCTCTCCGCTAGCTGCCCGGCCGTTGATCCCCAGAGAGAGCGATCAAGCAGCGTGCGTTGCGAGCGTGTCCAGTATTCCGGTAACCACAGACGAGCTAGGTGTTCTGACGGATAGCCAGAGGCGTAAACTAAAGCCCCTCCATAACGCTGTGATGAAGGAGCTTCGTAGACGTACGTGAGCGGCCTGATCGGCATGCGCAGTCCTCCCATCTGGTGGCGCAGAGCTTAACCAGCCAAATACAGAGCTAATATTCCTGTAACCAAGTGTAAAACATTTGAAACATATGAAAAGACAACGTGTTTAAGATTACGCTCCTGCCAAAAATTTGAGCCACCAGCAAAGTAGAAAAAACTTGGTTACTGCTATATTAGCTGTGTGTGTGGTTGAGCTTTGTGCCGCCAGGTGGCTGCACCGTGCAAGCAGTTCACGTTTGCCCCTCCATTCATCACGTAAAACGTGGTGAAACGGCCAGTACACTTGCGCTTGCATTCACCTGAATACCGGACAAGCTAAATTCTATTGTGGCAATCCTTTGACATGAAGTGACGGCCGCAAACGCGTAGATGCTGGCGCCGTTTGGATACCGTCAGTCCGATGCCCTGCAGCCACTCAGCTCGTCTGCTGCCTTGCAGCGGGGCACGATATCGCAGCTTGACATGTCGCCGATAGGTACGTTTGCAGCACACAATGCAACAAGGGCGAACCATGGTGCTCGCGAAAAGAAAGAACAAGACCAACACTGACCACGCAGCTCTCGTGAACACGGAGCACGTTTTAACACAAGCAGACAACACTTGCTGTGGGCTGGAAGTGCTTTTAGTGTAGTGATACATGTCCTTGTGCATTCTCTTTCTGTTACTTTCTTTTTATAGAAACAAATTAACTAACATCTAAACTATTACGAACAACATTTGTTCACCATAATGTTGGAAAAATTATCGATGACGCGCCCTGGGCAGCCAATCGGATAGCTGGCCCAGTGACGTGTTATGGGCAAATCGGGTCACTCGGGCACAAAACTCAGCCTATTGGCGTGCTGCGATTGGTAGCGATGTACCTTTTTAAAACCTTATAATAAATTACACGATTTACGTGGAGCACTTAGATGTGTCAATTAATGATCAGAAGGACCTACTCTGACTCAGTACGTTTATACAAAATTGTCAAAATCGTTTCAGGTCAAGCCGCAGTTTCGTCCACAAGGTGAAGCATCGATTGCGATAGCAAACTATTCAACAGCTATATGAAGTAAGCATAGTATTTTTAACGACTCTATAAACTTCTAAACATTCACTAAGTAAAAAACATGGTGTCACGCACGCACAGGCAAACAAACACATCTCACTCGATGGCCGTGGACACTCACTGTCAAAACGCTGGCGTGGGGAAGAGCGGCAGCAGCAGCGAGCGAACTAAGCGGTGAGACACAGCGCACACAAAGCTATCTGCCCTTGGCGCACTTAGACTTTGGACCCATCGCAAATCGCTTTCAAGATAGGGCCTGCGCAACCACGCTCAGCCATGCCATCAAGCCCAAACCGCATTCACGCGATTTTGTGCGCGACGGCGACGAGCGACGGCTTCGAGCGACGAAACGGGCCGTCGCGCGAACAGATCGCTTGGTCTTTTCGCTCAATCGCTCGGTTCTAGAAATCTAGAATTCATCGCTCGTCGCCCGGAAGTGCTATGAGCGACTAGCCAATAGCGCGAAGCCAGAACTGGATATACATCAGTCAAGTACTACCGATTGTTGCACGGAACGAGCAAACGACTAGATTTTGATACGTGCAAGGATAATAACGTACAGTGCAAGACCTTTAGAAATATTTATGCTGCTCTTTACACTAAAACACATCAACTTAAATTAATAAAGCAAGCGTCACGCCAGTTTCGGCGAGAATTTGCTGCCCTCATACCGGCAACACCGGGGAGACGTCGCTCGAAGTCGTCGCTCGCATGCGGTGGTGCGACTTGTAGGCGACGAGCGACCGCGGCAGCCATCTCCATCGCGTCGCTTGTCGCTGTCGCGTGCAAGATCGCGTGAATGCGGTTTATACTGAAGGCATAGCGATACCAGGGTAGAGTGAGATGACAACACGTTTCTCAGGCCTCTCAGGTCACATCAGCTTGCCACGTGTCGATGTCTCGTGCTGGAACAATCTGCACAATGCTTCGCATTATGTAATGTCAACCAGTTGAGTCGGCCAAATTGTTTAGTGACTTCGGGTCGTACATTTTCCCGGTTAGTAAGTTTTTTCTCGCGTTTCTTTTTTTTCTAGAAACATATGAATGCGGTTTTACAATAAGTTTCCTGGGGTGTAAAACCTCGTTAATTTGGAAAATTGGATAATTCGGACTCGTCCTCTGGTCCGGGCAGGTTTATGCATTATTCAGTGCAATCAAAGTCTCGCTAATTTGCCCGTATTTGGCCTCACATCGGTTTACTTAGACAAGTTTTGGAGCTCGGCGAGCGAGGAGCACCGCAAATGTGCGAGCAAAAGAGCAAGAACGGCACTAGCGTCCACCCTAAATGAAACAGCGGAGTGTGCATCGCCACAGTCATCAGCCAAAATCGTACGTGAACGACAGCAACACCAGAACACTTTGGGCCTATTTGTGCCTTTAAAGCCTTTACTCTTGCATTTACTGCCGCGCAAAACACTGCACTGGCCGCGTGCTTTCATAATGGCGCAGTCTCCATCTCTGATCTTGTTGACAATGAACGCAGTTTCTTCCGCAGCGGTTGTGCAGAACAGTAGTTTCGTATCGACTTTGTATGCGCGTCAGCCACGTACCTAAAAAACTGCATAGTCGCCTTTAATGATCACGTTGATAGCGACCACGGTATCGTCTGCAGCGGTTGCGCCAAGCGGTAGTTTCGTTCCGACTCGGTGCGTGCGTCGGCCGCATGCCATCTGCACTGCAAAGTCGCTATCCATGATCGCATCGTTAGCGGATGCGGTTTCCTCCACCGCGGTTGCAGCAAGCAGTCATTTTGTTTTGACTTGGTGCAAACCTGCCAATGATGAAGAGCACTGGCTACATTGCGATGAACGGACGATCTGCTGGCGATCAGCTATCTGGCAAAATTGGGATGTGCGTGTGGTAGTGCAAAGCGTGTCGCAAATGAAGGCGTATACCGCGGCCGTGCTGCAAAGGAAGTTGCGAGGCCTCGATTGCCGCTGCGAGAGCCAATTAGTCACGAGATGACGAGAATTGCAGCTTCCCCGGTGCTTTTGTGAAATACATATAGAAACAGGATTTGCTCATTCATTCACTAAATAAAAGCATGTTGACATAGTAAGCATTTCCTTATTGTTTCCTGGATACCCTCGATAATTCGACATTCGGTTATTTTAGGCATTTTTTTTCAGTCCCGTGAAATTAGAATTAACAAGGTTTTACAGTACTACAGTGGAACCTTGTTGATATGATTCTGTGTAATACGTTTTTCGGGATGATACATTTTTTTTTTCGTTTCCCGACCCGCATAGGAGCAACGTATTTTGATGCGGTTGATATGATCGTGTTTTCACTTGAAATTGGATAATGTGAGTGCAAACTCGTATTTCTGAAACTCGTAGCTTCATATTCAAGTGCACTAGAGAGAGAAGAACTTTATTTCCGGCAGATTGCTGCGCTGGGTTCCCACCTAGGAGCCAGCGGAGAGACCGTGTCTCCCGGCAGCTTCCTCGGCCTGCTGGATAGCCCACAGTTGCTGGTCCAGGTCTGAACTGAGCAGCGCAGTCCCCCAACGCGCCCGAAGGCCCTCATTGGAGGCCGCGACCCCAGTACTGCTTATCAATGCTGGACATGCTCATAGGATGTGATCTAGTCTGGCTCTGGTGTTACAATACTGGCATAGATTGCATAGATGGCAAGTGCACTAGATTAAATTACATTCCAACGACCCACGCACCATGTGTTAAAGGCCGGCGACACTAGTGGAAAAACGCGCGCCACAAAAGCTACCGCGAAGCAGGTTTTTTGCTCCGTGAGGGGATCAATCCTGGACCGATTTAAATTGCTGCGCGCCCTGGCGGCAAACGAGTCGCCAGCAAAGCAGACCAATGAGAGCTGCCCCCTTCGCTGATCATGCGTGGGCACGGCCGGTCTGGAGGCGCGTGCTCGCTCTTTAAAGAAAGAAGGGAGTGTGCGCGGCGCGCCCCTTTGCCACCAGTTTTCCGTGGCGCGGAAAACTGGTGGCATACGGACCCGCCCGACCGCTATTTTTGCACTCGCAGTATCGTCGGTGTGCGCTAACTTTCACTTGTGCTTTTCTCTTTGGGGGGGGGGGGGGGCTTTTCAGGCGAGCGAGATCTTTATGCGGTCACGTGGCTGAATGCACCGCCTGCCCTCGTCTGCCGGTCCTATCGCTCGTTGTGTCACGCTCTCTCCGATGTTCCTTTGTTTCGTAATTCTTGGCCTCATGGTGCCGCAACCTCCGTAGCTATGTCAAGGAACTTGTTTTCGAACTTTGAAAAAAAAAAAAAAAAAAAAAAAAAAAATTCAGCAAAAACTGACGAGCTGTTTTAACGTTGCTCAATAAAAGTGTGTTGGCTGCGGCTCGTGTGGTGTGATACTGCTCCGCATAAAACGAGTGTTATGCAGAGCAGTATCACTCGATGCCACAGGAAGCTTTGCTAGCAAGTAAGCCTGTTTTCTTATGTTTTAGCGCTTGCTTTGGATGATACGTTTTATTTTCTGGTTCCTGCTAAGATCGTATCAACGGGGTTCCACTGTAAATTTTTTTCTAACTGTGCTATGGAAAACATATTAGAGGGGTTTTACTGTATCGCTTTTCTACTTGACTTGGCCAACTTGTTCACCTAATTGGCACGTGGTTATACAGGTGGAGCGGGAAGGAGTCTCAATTCAGGAGCGGCGCACTGTAAGGCACCCGAAATCTACTTGAAGCTGTCCAAATAATCAGTCAGTGACTGTACTATATCACCAAGGCCTTGTGCCTTACCGTGAATTTTGGAAGCGTCGCCTTAGAAATTACGGATCACTGAGCGAGAGCAGCTTATTCGAGCTGGGAATTCTGTCAAAGCATTAATCACTAGCCATTGGAGATGTAGAATGCCTTAAATGTATAATTCTTCACTACATAATCTTCTTGCTTAGCTGCTGAAGAATGGCATGTGATGACAGTATGCTAAAATACTGCTCGTGTGGCACTGTACCCTAATTCCTTGCACTATGGGCTTAATCTAAGACTAAGGCCCGTATTCAAGAACACAACGTAAGTTCAAACCCATGCTTGACTTTATTTAAATGACGCCTGTCATGAACACACCGGAGGAAATGCAATGAGCGTTCTGGGCACGTGCTTGCCAGGTGTCACTCAGATGAAGCCAAGCATGGGCCTCAACTTAAGTTGCGTTCTTGAATACGGCAGTAGATTTCTGCAGTACACATTTTTACAGTGGCTACTGTTGCATTGAACTTTGGCCTTTGACAGGTCTGCCAGAGGTGATCTGCGAGAGGAAAAAATGTTGTTCGAAAAAGCCGTTGCACGGTTCTAGGAATTTGAATTTGTGCGAGTTTTTCCCTATTCAAGTACAGCTGCAGCGGAAAAAAGATTAGCACAAGTGGCCAATGACCGGAGCAGGGAAATTGCAGTGCGCAGTGCTCTTGTCCCCGTGTACACAGGTATCTAAAGTGCCATATGATTCATGTTTTAAAGAGGGGGCTACCTGGCACTCTTGTTTTCGGCATGCTAGGGCACAACAGCGTTGCGTGCCGCAATTTATCTGATCGGTTGATCGGTCACTTGTGCTAATCTTTTTCCGCTGCAGCTGTACATGTAGCTGTACTGGGACCTACCCATCAGTTCAAATTATTTTCAGTTCAAATTCACAGATGTCGAATTACACGAATTTCACTGTGCCACAAAACTCTTGCGTCTCTCCATGAAGGTCTACCAGACTAGGTGTGTGCAAAAGGGAGACAAGCTATGAGAAAGGTTGATTACATGTGGTGCAAGTGTAATATTTAAGGCCCTATGAGGACACGGAAGGCAGAGATGGGTCGCTCAGGAGCGAGCCGGATCTTGTGAGCGGCTCTTTTTAAAGAGTGAGTGAGCCGTGGTTCAGTAAAAGTGAGCGGCGGTTCTTTTGGTGAAAGGGAGCCCGAACGCATTGGCACGGCTCACTGAACGAGTAGAATTATCTACTCGTTCAGTGAGCCGTGCCAATGCGTTCAGTCAGTCGGGTCTTCTGCTAGGTGTGACTTCCGTGCCATCTATTAGTCGTACGAGAAAGCAACTGCCCTCCTTGCCCTTCCTCGCAAGAGTCGCCTTTGGCTGTCTTTTGAGCCGCTCTTTTTGAAGGACGAATGAGTCGTGGTTCACGTGAGCGGCGGTTCTTTCGAAGAGAGGAAGCCGGATCTCTCTCGTTCAGTGAGCCGTGAGAAACCGTTCCTAGAGAGCGCTCAGGAGCGAGCCGGATCTTTTGAGCCGCTCTTTTGAAGAGCGAGGGAGACGTGGTTCATTAAGTGAGCGGCGGTTCTTTCGGAGAGAGTAAGCCGGCTGTCTCTCGTTCAGTGAGCCGTGACGAACCGTTCCGGCAGACCCGAGTCTTCTGTTGGGTTTCGAGGTTTCGTTTTCTGACCGACGAGTGGTGGCAGGCGTGGGCAGACTCGCGCTACTCGTACTCGCTCGCAATGTGTGGTGTGCGCAGCAGTCTCTTTGGTTTTTTGTGCTTCCTATGGTGTGGCACCCGATGCCACTGAAGGGAGAAGTAAAGAAGCCTTAATTGGCAATGGATGGTACGTTCGTTGCCTGCTGCTGTTTGAACGATGTCTCACTACTCTCACCGATCGCACATGTGCTCAGGTGCGAGAACACTTCGAAGATGGTCTTCCGTGTCTTTAAAGACAGCAGGTGAACGTACAGTTTACGTCCTGATCTTCATTTGTGCTAATTAGTGTAGTCATGAAAATGTCGCCCATGGCATCCACGTCCGTGCTTTTTCTGAGCGTGTATCATTAGCATGTCATTAAAACAAGGCCAATGATCTGTTGTGTTGTAACAGAACTTTTTGTTTTGGCCCATGATGGCATGATCGCCAGTATCGCGCGTACGCTCAAGAGAAAAAAAAAACAAAAACGAAAGAAATAAAAGAAAAACGAAAGGTACGTGCGGCAGTTTTGTGGATCTTTCGTAGGATTTTTATATTGTACTTCAAGAAATAATTTCTACATTCATTTTGCATGTCGTTAAAGCTCACTCATATTATAGTGAGCGTGCGTATGTGAATAAATGAATAAAGTTGAAAGGTAATGTGCAATCATTTTGTGTGCTTATTTTGACGAAAGTTGATTTTAATGCACCACAAAAACAGACAAGCTTCTGTAATGATGATGAAGTTAAGTATTTTTTCCCAAAAAAAGTACATCGCATTCTGCCTGTTACAGTATTATAAGCATTTTATCCCCAATATCAGAAAAAACAGTTTGATTAGAACTGAAGATTAATGCTTTTAATGTGTAAAAATGTTCTATAAACACAGCGAAAATACAAATAACACGGTTATTCAATTATGCAGGTATCGTGTTTTCAAAGCCAAATAACTATAGAATATGCATAACACAGGTTACACATTTAAGTGAACCGGTGAGCCGTTCAAATGAACCAGTTCATTTCAGCGAGCTGAGCCGTTCTGAGCCGCTCACTGAGGCGAGCCATTTTGCCCATCAATAACGGAAGGACTCTTGCCACTTGAGAGTGAGCAACTTACCCATAGCATCAGACACCCAAAAGCAAACATGTCGCTGGCAGGCGTGGGCTCAGGTTTGACATTCATGATGCGCAGTTCCGGGGCAGTGAAGTCAATCCTGCCAGCAACAGGCAACTGGTGGCTCTTGCCCTGAAAAACCAAGGCTAATTATAAAAGGTTACTGCAAGCCAATGCAGGTTTGTACATTATGCTATTACAGCAGAAATTTATTTAAATTTCCATGACAGCAACCTCTTAAATGGGCCAAAAACCAAAGCTTGAGATTTATCAGTTAGAATTATCTACTTGTAGAGAACAGAGCTGTAACTACTATCTTAGCCAAGGAATGCAGGCATATGTAAGGCTCCTCTATTTTTCAAAGGTAGCGACAACTACACGTGCGCCCTCTCGAGGGGTCCGAGGAGCAGCGCTAGCAGACAATGCGCCGCTAACTCCCATGCATTCCACGGATGCCTGAAACAACACTCTGCGTGCTTGAAGTAGTTAATTATGAACATTTGTGGCCTAATGTGCTCAGGAAACTTCAAACGACTGGGACAATAACTTGAATGAGCCTGGAGCACGTTAAACGTTGAAATAAAACGCGTGCGTTTCCGAAGCAGCTCATTCTTCTGAACAGCTTTCTACAGCGGCGGTCATACAGGGCATTTTTATTTCATTTGTTGTTTGCAGGTTTTCAAATTCAGCGTAACTTGAAGTAGAGATTATATTTGGGTCAGATGAGAGTGCTTGCTTCCTAGTTCACGAAAAGAGGCAGGTTGTGAGCTTACGGCAACTTTCAGAAATGTCATTGCACACCAAGCGCTCTAATAGTGCGCAGTGCATATTATGCGCTATTATCGGTGTTATTGCGTTTGTCAGTGTTCACCAGTATACCACTGGTTACACGGTTACCCAAGGTTGTTTTCTTTATAAAGTACTCTAATAGCTTTACTTAGGAGCGAGTTGCACTGCATCTGTGGATTATCAGCAACCTCAGTACCTTACAAGAACTAGGAAATATAGCATGCCTACTAGTGTCTATGAGGCACCAATATTAATTTCTGTCTGTTTTTGAAGAAATGCATTTATTCCAAGCCCTCCACACCCATGTACCTTTGCAAGCCCCACAGATATAAAGGTATGTTTGCAATGTTAGCCAATGCACTTGCACATAAATTTGGGGTATTTTTACACCTATAGGCTCTAAAACCAGACTACAGCCAGAAAAGCTTAGTTAGGTGGTTTTTTTGTAAAGATGCAGAAGAATGAAGGAACACATTCAAAAATTGGCTTTTATTGCACGAATGCAGAACAAACTTTTTTTTGAAAGGCAAGCACTGATTTGAAGCATGTCCTATAGTAGGATACAATTAAAGAACAGCAGTTAGCAAATAGCACCATTGGCTACAACGCCCTGTAGCACTCCACTGAATAACACAAGAATAAAAACAGCTCATTCATGTTTGCTTATATCAAAGAAGCCCTTGGCATAAAAATTCTTAAGCTTATAATTTCTTATGGATGCTGGAGCAATGAAGCATGGCATGGAACCTAAGTGCACACAAGAGTAAAAAGCACAGAAAATTCCTTTTTCCTTCTGCTGATATTGTTATTACTGCGAGAAATGGAAAAGAACCTTTTCCGTCCTTCGATTGCAGCAACCGAAGGCAGAGCAGCCCGGCATACTAGCATATCACACTGCAAACGTTGATTTAAACACATAATTCTTGCATCCACTTAAGCATCAGGCACATAGGCACTTCTAGTTTACTACAAAATGCAACAGAGGCACGTGAAGTGCTTTCTGCTTACCAAAATCATCCAAACGCACGCTCAAAAACAAAGAACACGCGTACATTCCGCCGGCAGAGCGACCACTGTTGGACCTTTTGGGCGGGGCGCGAAGGTGAAAAGGTCACATGTCTCCAACCGGCCTATTGCAGGGCACGCCAGCTGGATCAAAACCTGTCGCTACCTTTGAAAAATACAGGAGCCTTAGGTATATGTGGTGCATGGAGCTGATAAATCACACATAAAGACACCTCCCCCACTTTTTTTTCAGGAGAGTGCTCCTACTCGACATTTCTGGAACAGCAGGTAAGCTGACATCAAGTGACAAGTGTACACACAGGAACCTACACTTAACACAGGGGAATTATTTCTTACATAGCTTCCAGGAAGCTTTTTCAGAGGACCGACGTTGCGGACTTCTTAGTCCATAACGTCATTCTGCAGCAAGGTGCACCTCAGCTACTCCTAACTGACCGGGGCAGACAGTTTCTTTCGAAGGTGATTGAGGACATTCTACGGTCTTGCCTGACGCAACAGAAATTGACCACGGCCTACCATCCACAGACCAATTGACGAAGTGACTGAACTGCACAATTATCGAGATGTTGGCAATGTATGTGTCCGCCCACCACCAGGATGGGGACACTGCATTGCCATTTGTGACATTCGTGTATAACATGTCAAGAGACGCGACCGCTGGTTATTCGCCTTTATTTCTCTTATTCGGACGAAATCCTACGTTGCCCATGGACACGTTGGTGCCTTCTTCCGCGTGCCCCGGTACCGAGTATGCTCGAGAGGCTATTCCCCGTGCTGACCATGCACGTCAAGTTGCCCACGTTCGATTCAGAGAGTTGCAGATCCACCAGCAATCTCGATACAATAGCCATCACAGGACTACCCACTTTGCCCCTGGGTCTCTTGACCTCCTCTGGTCCCCAGCATGCAGTGTCGGGCTTTCTGAAAAGCTGCTGTTCCCAAACACCGGCCCATACCGAGTGTGTCGCCAAGTGACTGACGTAACATACGAAATTGCTCCATTGTCTTCGTCGCCATCGGCTCAAACCCGCACCGACATCACGCACGTCGTCTGACTGAAGCCCTACCATGTCGCAGACACTGATTAACCCTGTGTGTGCAGTGAACCTTGTCCGTGCCGTCGCACTTCGACTGCACCGAGTTGGTGCTTTCTCCGCCAGGGGGTAATGTTATGAGCCATGCACACATCCTGGCACGCCATCTTTGTTGTTGTGGTGCCACTCGCTGTCTATTGTAAATATTGTATATAAACCCTTTTAGACATCTCCCCGTAACACGCATGAGAAGACGCCGCAAACCATTCCAGTGCTCCTCCCTTGTGAGTGCAAGAAGACACTGCCGCATCAAGCCACTATGCTTCTCACCTCACCCTCGCAAGCTTTCGTTCACACGGACAGCATATGGCTCGCGGCCGCTATGTTATCGCGCCTGGACTTTATACTGAACCTTACGGTGACAATACACAAAATTTACAAAGCTTGCCACCACTCTACCCCGCTGTATAGGTACGGCAACGGAAACAAGCCCAAAGTGGTTATGGACGTACATGTATGGTGGTGGCCGAATGTTTAAGAAAACTCTGCCCTTTGTCATCCAAGAGCCGCCTAGAGTCACTCTGAAGGTGCTGCAAGCTTTTGCGACTTCTAAAAAAATTTCTTGCAGGACTGCGACCCCTCGGCTTCCACCAGAACCGATTTTCTTGTGCCTTCTTCTATGGTGGTTGCCACCATTGTAGTGAGAGTATTCTAGCTTTGCCTAGTTTACTGCCCAATGAAACAAAGTACGAAATAGCATCTACAAAAGCGTCTATGAGTGAGCCCAGTGAGCGCGCACCGTCGCACATCTCTTGCAGATGTGAACTGCCATACCTCGTGAGGTGCGCCAGGCGCAAGGCATAAAGATGTTACCTTGCGCGTGTTGGCAAGCGTATGTCTGGTCTCACCTTACCAGCAAAGGCAGTGCTGCTATGAACAAAATTTGCTGAAACTGCCACGAGAAGTTTGCCACTCATTGGGTGGCTAAACAGTGATCGCACTAGAGATTACATGGACAAGATTGACTGAGTGCCGTAAAAGCGGTGTGTCAGTCCACAGGTGGCTGCGGGTTATTAGCCGTAAACAACAGCGTGCATTATGTTTGTCTGTACAATCATGCTTCTTTTTTTACTGGTTGATACATTGCCAAATTCCTTACATATGATCTCTTTTCTGGGCACCGATCACATGTAAACAGAAAAGGCGTGAGGCACATAGGCGCATGTCATGGCAGCTTCATCGCACTACTCGCTCGCCTTTGTCATGTGAAAATGTCAGCATACACCTCTCTTCCGGCACCAGCGAATCTTGAGAGCTGTCGCACGTTGCCGTTCACAGCTATCGCCCCTAACTCCTATGGCGATAAGCTTCTTCACCTATGTGTTTCACAGCACGCGCACATGGCATTTGGAAAATAGTGCCATTCAAATGCAACCTTTTATGCATATAAAAATAAGCACAGTCGCCGATGGATTTTTCTTACATGGAACGGGCTCCAAAATTTTCTGATTAATAGACAATCGAAAATAGCAAACTTGAATAAGAATAATATTTATTTTGTTGAATTGAGAGTTGGCAACTAAAGATGCAGATTCGTGCCGTGTTGACGTTATTTTCACATTTATGGTATGAAGCGAAGCAAGCCAAGCTTTCGCGTTAGCTAAGCTTTCCCGGCTGATACTATCGTCAGCAGTTGGACGGTGATATCATGAAAAGTGCTGGCAGAGAGAATCCTTCGTCGGCCTCTCGGTTCAACGCGATTCCGAAAGTTGAGATTACACTACCTTTAGTACTAAACATGCGGGAAGACTCGTATTCATATGATGCCACATTATTTTGGCACACCCACTCATTGCAGGCGCAGCAGATTACATCTAGAAATAGGTGTCCCCGCTGTGTATGCGCTCAGCCATGTACAGCCACGGCCGCACTAGAAAAGGAGAGGTGTGCCAATTGCCCTTTATTTATTCCCCCCTCCCCCCTTGCTCTAGTTGAAATACAATGCTCATCAAGCCATCTTCCTCAGCTCACCCTCGCACGTTTTCAATTGCACACAAAGCAAACAGCGCGCGGAGCGCGATAAGATCTTATCGCACTTCAACTTTATACGACAACATGACACTGCTCCACTGCGGTGTGTTCGCAAGCAAATGCTTGTAATTAACTATTTCACCATCTGTGTCCACAGAAGTTTGCACTTAATACCACAGTATTTTTCACGGCAGCTGTGAAATTTTTATACATTGAGGTTCTCAATACATGGTGTACTATGGACAAGAATTTATAAAAATTGAATACTTCGTTATATTGAAAATTTAATTAAATTAAGCTCGTTATATCGAGGTTTAATTATTTGATTTGCACTTCGTTTTCATTATTCAAATTCGCTTCGAAATTTAAAATTTGATATTTACACACCCCTACTATTAATGTTTACACACGCAGGTCCCAGGGATGTGTGAATATTTCAAATAGTGAATATGTTTCATATAGCCTTTGCTATTCAATTTGTATTTGACTTAAAAGTTCACTATTTTGAAATTGTGGAATATAGTTCAACTGCCACGAGAAGTTTGCCACTCATCGAGTGGCTAAACGGTGATCGCACCCGAAATTACACGGAAAGGATTGACTGAGGGTCGTAAATTATTGAGGAGGATCATAACTTCTTGTCCATAGAACATCATTTATTTAGAACCTCAATATAACGAAGTGTGTTTATACACGATTTCAAAATAATAAAATCTCACTGCTGTTGGGAAAGAATACCGAGACAATAAATGGAAACTTCCGCGGACGCAGATGGTCAAATGGTTGAATTACAAGCGGCTGCTTGCGAATGCACTTTTCAAAGAGTGCGCCGTGTGACCAAGAGCGACCACCAAAGTGAGCAGTGTCATGTTCCATATAAAGACCATGCGAGATAAGATCCTATCGTGCCCTGCACGCTGTATGCTTTGGGTGTTAGTGAAAGCGTGCGAGTAAAAGCACGCGAGGGTGAGCTGAGAAGGATGGCGGTTTGATGAGCACTGTCCTTCACGCGTCAGCAAGGGGAAAGGGGGAGAGGAGCAAAGTTGTGATAATGCGATCAAGTGTGCACATCGGTAAGGGGAGGGGGAAATAAGTGGGGGGCAAGTTGGCGTGTCTTTTTTTTAGCGTGGTAGTGGCAGTGCATGTCTGTCAGCATGGGTGAGCGCATACGAAGCTTGTGCCCTGTTTTAGAGGTAATCTGTCCCATGTGCAAAGTGTGGGCGTGACAAGATGGCGTGGCATCATAAGCACTGTCTTTCCGCACGTTTTCGGAATCGAGGTGCAATCCCGCACCTCGTTCCCCAGTTCGTGCATTGTACTTATCTCATTCTCCAGGAACTACCACCTAATGGCAACATGGCGGACACGGCTAGCATGCCAGAACTAATTTCCCCATGCAAACCATGCTTCTCCCTCCCGGGTTTGAGTAACCGAGTGAGCAAATGTCGCCAGGACGTTCCCTGATTGGCCTCCCGAGTTGTGGCCCCCAGGAGTCCTCTCCACCCGAGCTCTGTTCCCCTGAGCGCTTCATTGCTGCGGCAGATGCTCACAGGCCCACAACAAGTTGGTTACGTGGGACCTTTGCTCTCGCGACTCCTCGTTCTCGTGCTTTGTGGACTGCTACCCGGTGTGGGATCTCACACATGCTCTTGGGACAAAGGAACGACAACACAGTAGTGTAAACAATCAAAAGGGCATTTATTGCACCTTTCATACACTAATACACACTAGCCGAATTACAACCATTAGAACATTCACACGGGCGCGTGACAAATCAAGGAAGTCCGACTCACTGCGACCCGATAGCGATCGAATACGTTCGCCCCATGCTATGCGACGGTCGCACGAAGCGGGCCGGCGCATGCGCGAAGCGTTCGTGCGTGTTTGCCGCGATCCCAAGCCAAAGAGAGAGAGAGAGAGACGCCTTCGACCTTTTTCTCCCAAGTCACCCCGCCGTTCAGCGGCGCTAGCATCGCGACACTCGTGCGAGGCTAAGAGCAGGACACCGGTATGGACGAACACGGATCGTTCGAGTGCGCCACCGTTCGCGTGACTGTACACGTCAACGACTAGGCGATGGTGTCATAGCATGGGGCGAATGTATTCGATCGCTATCGGGTCGCGGTGAGTCGGACTTCCTTGATTTGTCGCGCGCCCGTGTGAATGTTCTAATGGTTGTAATTCGGCTAGTGTGTATTAGTGTATGAAAGGTGCAATAAATGCCCTTTTGATTGTTTACACTACTGTGTTGTCGTTCCTTTGTCCCAAGAGCATGTGTGAGATCCCACATCTGGTGCCCAACGTGGGGCTCAACGTACGGCTCAACGTACGGGGCCTTCTTAAGGGGGGGAGGATGTGCTGCCACCTTCTCCCGCGGGCGGACACGGGAGAAATGCACTTTGCCCTCTCCCGGTTCTCACTCGCCTCTCGGGACGTGCGCGCCCGCGCGGGAAGAAGGAAAGTATCCGGCGGGCGAGGAGGACACTCCCCTCGCGGAAAGGTAAAAAGATATAAAAGAGCGCGACCGAGAAACCCCCGGTCTCTCTGACCTCGCTTGACCTACCTGCCGATACGGATTTACCCGCTGAAACCCGTGAGTGACCTCGTTTGCGTGACTACTACACGCGACGAGGCAAGCCTATTTTATTGCCAACAGCAATAAACGTTGAGTTGACTCGCTTGTTGCCTTATTCGCCCGAACCCTACGTAGCTGCGATTACACGCGCTACGGGTTGGGGAAGACCCCCACACCGGCTAGCCCTAGTGCAGCAGGTGCGCATACTCTATCGGTCTTGCGGTGAGCCTTTGCCCGTAACCGCCGTGACCGTCACACTGCTATATCTTGGGTAAATAAACCCGTGTCTGTTGGCGAACTAACTTTGGAGCCTTCTTTGCGCCGTATCGGAGTCGACGAACCCTGCCGTAGCGCCTTAAAGCATTGCGGGGTAAAGGAGCACAGCGCCCTTTCCAGACAATCGCTTGTAGGCCGAGCCTTGTGCAAGCCCATCTCCACAGCGTTTAGTTATGGAGGTTACATAATCTCAATTTTTGGAGACGCGTTGAAGTGAAAGGAAGAAGTCGCATTCGCCCCTCGCTGCCGGCGCTTTTCATAATAGTGCCCTCCCACTGCAGGCGACACTATCAGCTGCGGAGGTGGAGTGGACACGAAAGTATGGCTGGCTTCACTTGATTGATACCACTGATGAAGTTATCAGTTGCATGCCTGACTCTCAAATTCAACAAAATTATGTTTTTTTTCTCATTCAAGTTTGCTTTTTTCAATTGCCCAACAGTTAGTAAAGCTTTCCAGCTCCTTCTGTGCAAAATATGTATATATATCAGCAACTACTGTACAGTGGAACCTTGCTGATACGATTCTGCATAATACGTTTTTTGGTATGATACGTTTTTTTTTTTCTTTTCCCGACATGATTTGGCTGCATAATACATTGGATGATACGATTTTCGGATGATACACTTTATTTTCCGGTTCCTGTGAATGTCGTATCAACGAGGTCCCACTATATTTTTATTCGCGTAAAAGGTTGCATTTCCATACAATAAAATTGATCTAACGAAGTAAATTTTAGATTTTACTGTCTTCGTTATATTGAGATTTATTGTATTTGTTTTTCTTTGAATATAATAACTTTCACTAGGGCCTCGAAGAAAAGAGTGTGAGTGAGGAATTGTTTTGAATAATTCTGCTGCAGGAGAGCCACAGTTCTGCACAGGCACTAGTTCTTGAGCAAAAGCACCAGGAAGATAACTACTAACTCAATCATTTCCAGTCATGCCTCGCTTAAGGAAGCCTTTATTTGAATTTATTCTCTCAATTCAGACAAACCAATTCATTATATTGACGCGAAATAAGTTGGCACGTGGTGACACTGGCCCCTTGAGGCGAGAACGACGAAGTTCGTGGTTGCGCGCGCTCTCTCCGAGGTCCAGCCATTATTAAAGGCTGACGTGTTTTTTTGCCTATCTGTTGCTGGTGAACTATTCTAGCTGTAATAGCTGGGTGACATTTCTGGTGGAAGTGCTGGGTACGGTCGATGTTAAGATCTCCGGAGCGTACCCCAGACCTAAGCCCGGCGAGTAGTTCGGACGAGCTTACCCCTGTGCACGTACGTACCAGCCGGCGTCTCCAGGGACTCCAGCCACAGCACGGTCTGCTACCCGAACGAAGTAGAATGATGAACCAACCACCTCCTGCCGCTACTGCAGCATCGCACGTGGTCGTCAATCAGATCCGGACACCGAATCATTTCCACGGGAGTGCTTCAGAGGACGCCGACGACTGGCTTGACCATTTTGACCGGGTCGCCAACGTCAACGACTGGACCCACGAGCGTAAGCTTCGCTACGTGTACTTCGCTCTTGAAGATTCCGCTAAAATATGGTTTGAGAACCACGAGGCGACACTGACGTCATGGGAAGAATTTCGTCGGCAGTTCCTCAATGCCTTCGCCAGGGCGGACCGGAAGGAGAGGGCGGAGTTAGCACTTAGTTAGCAATTCAAGGCCCGAATGAGCGAGTGACGGCGTACGTAGAAGACATGAATCGGCTCTTCCGACGTGCGGACCCCTCTATGACTGAAGCAAAGAAGGTGCGCCACCTAATGCGCGGCGTCAAAGAGGAAATCTTTGCTGGCCTCATTCGAAATCCGCCGATGACAGTGGCAGAGTTCCACGACGAAGCCACCACCATGGAAAAGGCCCTTCAACAGCGGGCCAGGCAATACAACCGCGACGCCGTGATTTCAAGGGAGCTCTCTGCCGTTACCCTCGGCAACGACGTCGGCGCCTTGCGAGAACTCATCAGGGCTGTCATCAAGGAGGAACTGCAGAAGATGCAGACGACCGCTGCCTCTGTGGGACAACTTTCCATTGCGGAAATGGTGCGCGCCGAGGTCCGACAGGCCGTCCATGTTCCTGAACAGTACGAGGCACCACAGCAGAGACCGCGTCCTGAAACGAGTTACGCAGAAGCAGTACGTCGTCCACCACCCTCAAGCGCGTATAGCATGGTACACCCCGCTCAGCAATTGGACGTTAGCTTCAGGCCTTGCAGCACACCGCACATCGCAGAAGCAAGAACTAGGAAGAGCGACGTCTGGCGCACCGCAGACTACAAGCCCCTTTGTTACCATTGTGGCGAAGCCGGGCACATCTACAGAATGTGTCCTTATCGTCATGTGGGGCTCCGAGGATTCGCACCAAATGCACCTCGTCCACGACCTGGTGAGCGACCGCCGGAAATAGAGAGTTTCGTCGCGAATCGTCGCAATGGTGATCAACGATGGCACGAGCCCCGTTCGTCGTCTCCTGCTCGTTACAGGTCACCATCACCAAGCCAAGCCTTCTCTCGCGGCGCTCTCAGACGCCGCTCGCCAAGCCCGGCGGCTCGGGAAAACTGAGTTCAGCGACCTCCGGAGGTGAGGCCGCTGACGTCGACTGTGCGCAAGATCCTCCACTACGACGACAACGACGAAAACAGAACGACGCAGACCTACAGACGCAGTCAAACACCGTACGAGAGGTAATAACGTCGAACATTCCCGTCACCGTAGATGACGAAGACATAACAGCATTAATCGACACTGGAGCGGACACCTCAGTTATGAGCATGGACCTTGCCTGCAAGCTGAAGAAAGTTTCTACCGAGTGGACTGGGTCGCAGATTCGCACTGCAGGCGGCCATCTGCTAACCCCGGTAGGAAGATGCACAGCGCGAGTGAGCATTCGTGGGTTTACGTACCTCGGAGATTTCGTTATCCTCCCAAGCTGTTCGAGGGACCTAATTCTGGGAATGGACTTTCTGCAGGCTAATGGAGCCGTGATAAACCTACAAAAGTCGCTGGTAACGTTTTCAACGGCGCAGGCCTTAGCAGGGAGCAGCACTGACGACACGTATGTCAACGCCTTGAGGATTGTCGACGAGAACATCACGGTGCCGCCAAGGAGCAGCGTATTGACCCTCGTAACCTGCGACGCATTCGACGACTATGAGGGTATTGCCGAGGCAAATATCCCGCTGTTGCTCGAAAGACACATGTGCATCGCCCGGGGCCTTGTTCGAATACAGAATAAGTGCTCGCAAGTTTTGCTGACAAATTTCAGCCATGAGTATCAGCACGTCCCTCAAGGTACAGCTGTGGCCTTTCTGAACGGCATTGCTGACTTCTCCGACGTCGGCACGTTACAAGTGACTTCACCGGATGTAACAACTCACGCCAGCCTGAGTACCCGCGTCCACATTAATGCTGACTTAGCAGATGTACACAAGAATCAGCTACTGGGCCTAGTGACAGAATTCTCTGGCTGTTTTTCCACAGAATCTAGAGTCCAGCGCACCTCCATTACGCAACACCGGATAGTTACAGAGGAGTCGGCGCGGCCTGTTCGTCAGCACCCGTACCGCGTGTCACCTATGGAGCGGGAGGCGATTAAGCGTCAAGTTGAAGAAATGCTCAATGATGACGTCATCCAGCCGTCGACAAGTCCGTGGGCGTCCCCTGTCGTGCTAGTAAAAAAGAAAGACAACACGCTCCGCTTCTGCGTTGACTACAGACGGCTTAACCGAGTCACCAAACGAGACGTTTACCCCCTGCCACAGATCGATGACGCTTTGGACCGTCTGCGCCATGCTGAGTTCTTTACTTCGTTAGACCTAAAGTCAGGGTACTGGCAAATCGAAGTGGACGAGCGTGACCGTGAAAAAACCGCCTTCGTGACTCCCGACGGGCTATACGAATTTAAAGTCCTGCCTTTCGGTCTCTGTTCCGCTCCTGCTACGTTTCAACGAATGATGGACACTGTACTCGTCGGACTAAAGTGGCAGACGTGTCTAGTGTACCTTGACGACGTTGTTGTGTTTTCCAGCACGTTCGATGAACATCTCACCCGACTACGAAGTGTCCTTACCGCAATACGCAAGGCAAACCTCACCATCAAGCCTGAAAAATGTTACTTTGGCTTCCGGGAACTCAAGTTTTTAGGCCACGTGGTCAGCTCCCAAGGAGTACGACCAGACCCAGAAAAGCTCGCTGCCGTTGCCGAGTTTCCTCACCCTAAAGACAAGAAGGCTGTTCAGCGGTTCCTGGGCCTCTGCGCTTACTACCGCCGTTTCGTTGAAGGCTTCTCGAGGATTGCTGAACCTTTCACGAGACTGACGCGACAAGATGTGCCCTTTGCGTGGACGGAAGACCAAAAGCTGGCCTTCACCAAATTGCGCAAACGCCTTCAATCCGCTCCAGTGCTGGCGCATTTTGATGACACCGCGCCAACTGAAATTCACACAGACGCAAGCAATGTAGGACTCGGGGCTATTCTGGTTCAATGGCAAGACGGCGCAGAACGTGTAATTGCGTACGCGAGCCGTAGTCTCACAAAAGCAGAAGCTAATTATTCAACCACCGAAAAAGAATGTTTAGCAGTCGTGTGGGCCATCAGCAAGTTCCGACCTTACTTATACGGCCGGCCATTCGAGCGATCAGTGACCACCATTCGCTCTGCTGGCTTGCCAATCTACGAGACCCGTCAGGTCGCCTCGCTCGTTGGAGCCTCCGCCTCCAGGAATACGACATGACTGTTGTCTACAGATCGGGCCGTAAGCATAGCGACGCTGACTGCTTGTCACGTTCTCCTATTCCCTCGACATCCTCCGACTTGGAGCTAGATTTGCCGTTTCTTGGTGTCGTCGACGTGGTGCGCATGGCTGACTACCAACGTGCAGACTCTGAACTGCTTCCAGTCATCCGATATCTCGAGGGAGCTGACGTTGTTGTCCCACGCCCACTTTCAAGAGGATTGACATCGTACTGCCTGCGGAACGATGTCCTGTACAAGAAAAATTTCGAGAACAGCCAAGAAACGTTCCTTCTCGTCGTTCCGACGGCGCTGCGCGAGGAAGTTTTACAGGCGTGTCACGACGATCCCTGTGCCGGCCACTTAGGCTTCGCGAGGACATTAGCGCGCATACGGCGGAAATACTATTGGCCACACCTATTTTCGTCGGTTCAGCGCTATGTGCGAACGTGCCGTGACTGTCAGAGGCGTAAAGTCCCACCCGTCAAGCCTGCCGGCCTCCTTCAGCCTTTGGATCCGCCTCCGGCGCCGTTCCAGCAAGTGGGAATGGACCTTCTTAGTCCGTTCCCCACGTCTTCCTTGCAAAACAAGTGGATAATCGTGGCAACCGATTATTTAACTCGCTATGCGGAGACAAAAGCTGTGCCGCAGGGAACTGCTGCTGAAGTCGCCAGCTTCTTCGTCCACAACATCGTGCTTCGTCACGGTGCACCCGCTGTGCTCATTACTGATCGCGGTGCAGC
Source organism: Dermacentor silvarum (assembly GCF_013339745.2). Classification (NCBI taxonomy): domain Eukaryota; kingdom Metazoa; phylum Arthropoda; class Arachnida; order Ixodida; family Ixodidae; genus Dermacentor; species Dermacentor silvarum. The sequence continues at coordinate 183,598,725 of NC_051154.1, read as the reverse complement.
GTTTACAGCGGAGTTGTTGCAACAAGTCGTCACGCTGATGCATACTGACCACCGAAGGACCACAGCCTATCATCCCCAGACTAACGGCTTAACAGAGCGCCTGAACAGAACATTGGCCGACATGCTATCCATGTACATTGATGTGGAACACAAGACATGGGATGAAATTTTGCCATACGTGACGTTTGCTTACAATACGGCTGTGCAGGAAACCACCGAGTTTACACCATTCGAGCTCGTTTACGGACGTCGCGTTACAACCCCCTTAGACGCCATGCTCCCGGTAGACCACGGAGCCACAAGTAATGACACCACTGAGGAGTTCGTCGAGAAAGCGGAGGAAGCTCGCCAGCTTGCTCGGAATCGCATCCGCACCCAGCAGAATACCGACGCCTGCCGTTACAACCGGACCCGACGGAACGTCCAGTACTCACCAGGCGACTGCGTGTGGGTGTGGACACCTATCCGACACCGTGGGCTCTCTGAGAAATTGTTGCGCCGCTATTTCGGCCCCTACGAAGTTGTACGCCGCCTCAGTGATGTGAACTATGAGGTGGTGCCTCAAAGCTCTGATCCTAGTTCGAACCGACGCCGTCCCCGTGCTGAAGTCGTCCACGTAGTACGGATGAAGCCGTACTACGCACGCGAGGGATAAGCAACCCTCACAAACCGCTTCAGCACTGTGTACATTCCTGTATGTTGTTTTTTTTTCTTTCCATGTTGACACTCTTGCCCATATTGCTCGCCCCATGCCCTTGAAGCGACCGGGTCGGTTGCTTTTGAGAGGGGAGCAATGACGCGAAATAAGTTGGCACGTGGTGACACTGGCCCCTTGAGGCGAGAACGACGAAGTTCGTGGTTGCGCGCGCGCTCTCCGAGGTCCAGCCATTATTAAAGGCTGACGTGTTTTTTTGCCTATCTGTTGCTGGTGAACTATTCTAGCTGTAATAGCTGGGTGACAATATATACTATTCCATCATTTATGCATTGACAGCTGCAATGCTGCAGTACCACACAAACAACCTTCAACAAACAACATTGTATGCGCATCATAGTTATGTATATTTTTTTCATTACTGTCATGGTCACAGCACACAAAATAATTAAAATCCCTTTTTTCCTTTTTTTTTTAATTTACGAGCTCCTTAGTTGACCAAACGTCCAGTTTGGGTACTGCATTGTATGCACGAATCAAATCATGTAAATAAGTTTGTTAAATAAACTTGATACACTTTATATTTCACTTTGTTTAGAACTGAGAAAATATTCAACATTCAGAGGTTATTGAATATTTGTATTCGTTAAAAAAGCTCACTATTCGAACATTCCTAGTTCTTTACTTTTGTGAATATTGGCATAAATTAACCCAAAGTTTAAATTAATGGGAATTAGGGCAAAAAGACTAATTACCAGAAAGGAGAAGTAGACAAGACAATACGCTAAAGTAATGCCGCACTCTTTTCTTGTTTCTTCTTTTACAACAGTTAAAATGCACCAATCCCTGCACAAGCACTAACCAGCCCAACTTGTAAGAAAATAGTGGAGATCTACAGAACACACATGTTAAAGCGAGTGTTGACATGCACTGTGAAAACAAGAACTCAAGGTATATGTGATGACTGTACCAGCATGTAGACACTGAAGTCTGGCAGATCAAGTACGACGGACTTGCTATCAGGAGAGAGCAGAATCCAGGCAGGATGTACACGGCCATGGCCAATAGGAGGTTTGCTTTCAAGTGGGGTATGCAGCACATGGAGCGCACTCAGAATGTCGTGCAGAAGAGTCAGATGAGGCAGGACAGATCGAGCATGCATCACCAGGGGCTTCCCCATGGAGGGAACCATGATGTACACATGGCGCTGGTCCTGCAGGCACACCAGTGTTCTATTCACAACATTGAAAATGACATTCCTAATGCAGGTTCCACTGTAAACTCTACAGTCACAAACTGTTCACAGCAGTGGTACTGATAGTGCAGTGTGTCGCTCAAATTATCGCACCAAAAAAAGAATCGACAATGCCATTACGCAAATATGCAAACTTGCAGTATTTGAAATTCAAATACTGGGTATCTGAAAGTTGGGGGAAATTATTTGATCAATCTGCATTTTATATGAATGTTCCCCCATTCCCACTTTTTAGGTTACAGTATGGGGATGAACGAATGGTACACGAAAAAGCTTTGTACAGGCATTTTCAGTAAGGGTTATGTAGCAGGGAGTAGCAAGCTATAGTTAGCAATTGAGCTCTGTGGAACTCCAAAAAGTAAAGGAAGTTTGATGAAATGGAAAAATTTGCATCTACTCAAGAAGAGTCATGAAGCTACAAAGAAAAGAAAAAAAAAAAGGAAAAGGGTTTCTCGGAAAGAAAGTTGAGGTTGGAGAAAATTTTTTTCTAGTTACAGAGAGTGAACCAGGGACCAACGCTTTTTTCTGGCTGCGGCTGAGATCATAGGCATGAGATCGACCGATGGCCAAACAGGTGCCAATGAAATCCCTGGGCGACCAGTCAGCAACTATTGAGAACTCAAGTTCGTCTGTGAGCTATGAAACTGTAAGTTTGCATGTAAATGGAGCAGTGGCGTATACTCGAAAATTATGACTGGCGCAACACATTGTGCAAAACAATGAAAGAAGAGAACCCGCTACATACAATGACATACTCACCCATCTACCTTTATCCTCATTTTACTAAAACAATTTGCCTGTGTAATTCAAACTTGCAGCAGTATTTCAATCACAAGTGTTTCAAGATGTACGGGATACATTTTGAATATCCTTACTTTAATTAATGCTTTTGCTGTTGATGCACTATCTTGGTGTACACAATTGTGTACGAAGTCTCTGGAAGGGTTAATAACATTTGCCGTTTGCAGCAGTCCATCTTTTTCCAACCACTCCCAGCTAGGTACTGGCTGGGAGTGGTTGGCGCTGGTATTAAAAAGGTGCTAGAACAGTCGATAACTGTAGCTCAGTCACTAATTCCTTGCTTTAATAAGTTTGTTGAAAAGTTAATTGCAGTAGGTCTCACAAAATACCATGACAAACTTAAGCTAATACTATTGCCACATCAGTTTAGATTTTGACAAGGTCTTTCCATTACCCTCAAAGAAATTGCACTTACTGATACACTTACTGATAAAAGCACCACTGACGAGAGCAAGTTTGTCGGATTGATTTTTATCGATTTCAGTCAAGCTTTCAACACTATCAATCATGCAATTGTTCTGAACAAACTTTTTCTTACGGTAGAACTAGCCCCCACTACAGCACATTCGTGACAACATAGTTAACACAGACAGTCCCTGTTTCAGGCGCATTTTTACACACCAAAACTATCAACATAGGAGCTTCACAAGCATCTTTATTAGGACCACTATTACTTCTCAGTTACCCAAAAGATCTTCCCGATTTCTTATCACCAGAGCCAGACACATCACTTTGCGCGGATGAAATTACCATTTTTGCTTCACATGACTCCATCGAAGCCCTGACAATACATCTAAAGAGTGATCTTTTAAAGTGTTATTACATGGTGTCATATAGACAGGCTAGTAATCATTACCTCAGAAACTAAATTTATAATGTTTACCTCGCAGTTAAAAGTGTTGTAACATACTTCCCGTTTGAGTGAATAATCATGCAACTTCACCCATGCAAATCACTGCCCAAGCACTCCGAACAGATGGTTAACCAGCGAAGCTCAAAGCGGCCCTGGTGTTTATCAATGGGTTAATCCCAAAGGTTCATTAAATGACGGCTTGGTAGACTGCCATATCCTCGGTACACAGCTGTTGCTTGCGCTCGGCTGGACAAGCTTCTTGTGCCTAGCCTGCAGCACTGGCACGGCGTAGATGAGATCGTTCCCGGTTCTGCTCGCGGCGTTACTGATCGAAAGCTGCCTGCTCCTCAGGAGTACATATGGCGTACCCATTTCGGAACCGGAGAGAAAAAACTGCTGTGCACGCGCTCGGCTACAATGGAGAACAACTTCACTACTAGCGCAGCCAATCGCAAGCCTCTTTTTTCACGCATGCGCATGGCATTGCGTTGGCATACAGGCAACAAACGAACGAATCGGCTAGTCACATACAGCTTCGCTGTAAAAGAATACAGCATATGGCATTTGCGTTATTCACAAAGCCCACCTATGGTTTAGCCTCCTTCACACTAGTTATTCTCAATTATGCCTTCATTCATAGTTACTTTACCTATTGCATCGAATCGTGGAGTCTCACACATAATACAGTGAAATCTTGTTGATACAATCTTCAAGGGAACCGAAAAACAAAACGTATCATCCGAAATACATTGCTCCTATAAGAAATTGGCAGGGGTAAGAACAAAAACGTATTATCCCAAAAAGCATGTTATGCAGAATCGTATAAACGAGATTCCACTGTACATACTGAAGTTCACTGGTGCACGTTGTGGGGATGCGCGACTCTCACGCGTCCCCTGATGTTTTCCCCGCATAGCTCGCGTCTCCTGTAATCCGGCTTCTCTGTGTAGCTAAGCGTCGGCAGCGGTCAGAGTAGTTGCGGCACATTGCGTGAGATGGCGCGAGTGTCGCGATGCTAACGCCACCGAACGGCGGGGTCACTTGGGAGAAAAAGGTCGAAGGCGCTTCCTCTTTGGGTTGGGGACGGTGAGCGTGCGCCGATCCACGCTTCGCGAGACCGTCTCGCGCGGCTAGGAGGAGGGCACCGGTATGGACGAACACGGATCGTTCGAACATGCCACCGTTCGCGTGACCGTACACGTGAACGACTAGGCGATGGTGTCATAGCATGGGGCGAACATATTCGCTTGCTATCCGGTTGCGGTGAGTCAGACTTCCTTGATTTGTTGCGTGCCCATGTGAATGTTCTATGCGTAGTACTTCGGCTAGCATGCATTAGTGTATGAAAGGTGCAATAAATGCCCTTTTGATTGTTTGCACAACTGCGTTGTCGTTCCTTTGTCTCAAGAGCACGTATGAGACCCCACAACGTTCAAACACAGGCCCTTATAATGCGCACATGGCCTAAATCTTTCATCTACTAAATATTCAACTTGCAAAGCTAATTTCCGACAACTTAAGTATTATTGCTTACTGCATGGTAGGTACCCACATTGTAGGTACCTAACCTTCTTTATATTACAAGAAGAAATTCTATCGCAATTTCTCATTCACACATTTCTCCCTACAAAGTAACAGTTTTACAGACAAAGGCAGGTACTACAGTCGAGCCCGACTATATCGAACCCGTTTATATCTAATTATCCCGTATATCGAACAATTTCTAAACACGGTAAATTTACATTGAGAATATATAGCAAAAGTTACTGTTACATCGAACGAAAATAGCAACGACAACCGATACATCAAACTCAATGTGCCTCAAAACTGCCCCAGCAAGTTGGCTTTCCCTCGCGGTGGCAGGGAGAACTGCCGGCGCCACCCGAGAAAAAGTGGTTTAGACCCGGCTGTGCACGGGCAAACACCCTCCTGCAAAAAATGATCCTGACCTGCTCGCAGCACTTACAGCCAATCAGAGGCCGTCGTGCTTTCTCCGAGGCGAGGAGGCGGTACAAGTGAGCGCCATTTTTTCTTTATGCTTGTGTGCCTGCTGCTGCCTCTTTTCCTCGAGTCCTCATCCAGCGTGGTCCGTGCTGGTGGTGTTGCCTGTTAGCGCTCTGTGAACTTTCTTGGCGCGCTGACGTCATGGCTTGTGCAAAGAGGCAGAATTTGCCGTTCGCCGCGAAATTCGAAATCATAAATCAAGTCGAGCGCGGTAAGAAGTCCGACTTCGCCGCCGCGTACAAGATTATAAGGAGCACCTTGAGTACTATCCTGAAGAACAAGGCAGACATCAGGGCCAAGTCGGACAAAAGGCCAGGTGCCCGTGGCGCCCGACGTGTGCGCGCTGCTGTGTATGAAGATGTCGAAGCGGCCGCGAAGTCGTTGAAACAGAAGAAAATCCAGCACTGTTTTGTTCCAAAGTAGGGCACGCAAGTAAGCCACCATATTAATAAAGTACTTTTCTTATTGGTATGTGCATTTGCACCATCAAATCCTATAGCGGCCTATATCGAGTTATGCCTTATATCAAACTAATAAACATTTTTTGGTGAGTTTGATATACCCGGGTTCGACTGTATAAGGAACCGTTTATTCCAGCCGAGCTCGAGCTATGACGAACAAAAACAAGCTGTGCGGCTCATGATGATAAATACAGATAAGGGATTTCTATAAGTGATGCGTAGAGATGAAGTAGAGTCAGTCATGGATCGCGTTCTCAATAATTTCCTCCCGTGGTGGAGACGGCCACCTGGTCGCGCGGCATTGTTATGAAACGTGGCGAGTGTACGGTTTTAAGCGTGATACATGCACAATTTCTGTACCCCGGCAACTGTGGTCGGAAGAAATTCTAAGGGGTGAGACGCGGTAATTAACCGGAGATGTCCGCTCAATGACCGCGTAGGGTCTAAAAAAAAACGAATGGCAAATTTTTCGCATAACCTGGGAACGCGCACAAGAGTCGTAAGAAGAACGTTGTCAGTAGAAAAAGTCGCAGCACGATGAGTTGAGTCGCAGCGAGTCATCCGAGCGTCCTGAGAGATGCTGGTGTTAACACAATCGAGGTGATGGCCGTCCGCGAGGTGTGTCCGCGACGGTGTGTTTCACAGCCGTATTGTCAGCAAATTTCACAAACGGCACGATTGCATCCCTGTTGGTGTGGTCGGGGCTGATATACATTGTAAACATATCCAATAGAGTACGATGAAAACGCTCTGTCAAGCCGTTGGTCTGCGCGTGGTAAATCGAAGGGGTCTTGTGAATGGTGTTTGAGGCGCGCAGAACTCTGGTAAAAAGAGACGAGAGGAAGGCGTTGCCGCGGTCGCTGAGGAGAACACGCCGAGCTCCGTGACGTAAGAGGATGTTGCGTAGAAAGAAAATGGGCGACTTCAGTGGCATTCCCAGATTGTATACACACGCTGTCTCGGCGTAGCGTGTCAGATGGTCTACGGCCGTAACAATCCAGCAATTGCCATTGGAGGCCTTGGGAAGAGGACCATACAAGTCTATTCCGATGACCTCGAAAGGCGAAGCGGGACAAGGAAGAGGTTGCAAAAGAAGAGAAGGAGGAGTCATAGATCGTTTGTGGCATTGAATTAGAACGCATGATGCAACGTACCTAGCTACAGCAGAAGAGAAGCCAGGCCAAGAGCAGACTTCATAGTATGTTGTACGTCTTGTGGTATCAGAGATGACCTGCCGTCGGATCATCATGAAAGGCTTCAAGCACCTCACGTTGCAGAGAACGTGGCATGATGGGTACCCATTTGTTGCCATCAACGGATAAATACAGTCAAACCTCGTTAATATGTACCCACTTAATGTGTAATTGCAGTTTAAACGTAGTCACAAAGATTTCCCCACCTAGCCCCCATTGAACCCCATGTACTGGCTGACCCCTTAAGCCATAGTCGCTCATTGCCCACTAAATGGTTAGTGCGTACCATTTTTCTTCCTTCTTCTACACGCACAGGCACAAAATCGTCAAAATCTCATGTGTGCAGATGTTCGATTCTCAAGTTGCGATGCCCAGACGACAGCCACCAGCGATAGTGAACTTAAAACATGGCCACCATGACATATTTCCTGCTCATACAAATGTTGCCGATTGCTGCACACAAAAGCATGGCCTTCAAGATTGGCTGTCCGTATCTCGGAGAAGCTGCCGGTAGGGGGTGCAAATTCGCTGTCGCCGTCGAATCCAATTCAAGTAGTAACTGCGCAGAAGCACATTTTATTGCGAAGCGAATTTCTGCCGTCACTGTGGACGTCGCTTTGAGGTTCTGTATAAAGTCTAAACACGGCAACATCGTTGCCGCGCGCCGTATGCTGTGTGTGCGAGTCAAAGTTTGCAAAGGTCAGCCGAATCAATCTCGTACATGCAAGGGAGAAAGGAAAGGCAAAAGCGTGATTCTGTCGCGCGTGAGGCACGGCGGGGGAGGCAAGAAAGGGAGGAGTTTACTTTGGCGGTGGACGCTGGCAGCTTGAAAGCGATCTGCGACGTGGAAAAAGTGCATTCCCGCGCGGGCCTCATCTTCAAAGCGATCTGCAGACGAAGTGCAACTAATGCCGCTAGCTTCGTATGCGCTGTACTTTCAACGTCCAGTTCGCGTTGAAGCGAGAGACGGCACGCTCGTTGCTGCTGCCGTGTTTCTTCACTCCAGCGTTTTGAGAGTGAATTTCCGCAGTCATCGAGCGAGACATGTTTATGTATACCTGTGGGCGTTACACCGTGCTTGTTAATTTAGTAAGCAGGACCTCGTGGCAAAATTGGCTCACGGCCTTATCGAGTTCGAAGATGCCGTCGTCGCGGCAAGGCCGCTACACCGGCACGTGAAGATTAGTTTTTGCTGCCTACCCGCAAATAAAGCCTGTCTAAGAGCATCGTGACGTAGTTCCTTTCCCGCTGGTAAGTAGCCGCTAAACTGCCATTGGCGGTTAATTCCTACATTGTTTAGTGCCTACCTAAACGTTGTTCCCGGTCAACTACGTACTAACGAGGTTTGACGGTACAGCGATGCAAAGCCTGTGGGGGTCCGCTCTGCGTGAGGATAAGACTGAAGGGAAGCTCCAAATCTAGCCACACACAGTCGTTCCGACGTACTCCCCAAACCGTAGCGCGTGCAATCGCAGCTACATAGGGTTTGGGCGAATAAGGCAACGAGCGAGTCAATTCAACAACATTTATTGCTGCGGGCAATAAGACACACTTGCAGAGGGAAGTACACTCTGTAATAAGGAAGAAATAGGCTTGCCTCGTTGTGTGTGTAAGTCACGCAAGCGAGGTCACTCACGGGTTGCAACGGGTATACCCGTTCCAGCAAGTTAGGTGTAGCGAGGCCAGAGAGACCGGGGGTCTCCCGGTCGCGCTTTTATAACTTTTTACCTTTTCGCAAGGCGAATATCCTCCTCGCCCGTCAGATACCTTCCCTCTTCCCGCGAGGGTTAGCGCGTCGCGAGAGGCGAGCGAGAACCGTGAGAGGGCAAAGTGCCTCTCTCTCGTGTCTGCCCAGCTCCCGCTGCTCCCGGGGCGTGTGCTCCCAACAAGCACTATCGTGAAGCTTGAATTGTTTAAGTTGTCGACAGAGCCAGCCGTTCGGAGGTGAAGCAGAACCTTGCATGCAGTCGAGAATTGTTCGGCAGTATGGGTAGGTACGTTGGTGGGAAACAAGGACAGATTGGTGATTAGGTTTCAGCCAGTCAAGCGCTGAGACGGACAAGGGTGATGAAGTGGACTCGGGCTGTACATCAGTAAAATTAGGCGATGCTGAGTCATTATTGCTTCGCAAAGGGCAACGAGATGGAGCAACTGTGTCTTGGTGACACTTTCCAGACCTGTAGGTAACATCGAAATCATACTCCTGTAAACAGATCACCCAGAGACCAATGCGACCCGAGAGGTGCGTTAGCAACCATAGCCAGCACAGTGCACTATGGTCGGTGACGACTATAAAGTGGCGGCCTCGGAGGTATGGCTGAAACTTTTGCACTGCCCAAACAAGTGCAAGTCACTCTTGTATGGTGATGGTGTAATTTTTCTTGGCAGCAGTCAGCGTCCGACTGGCGTAAGCAACGACTCGTTCACGCAAGGTGGTGTCACGTTACAGGAGAACAGCACCGAGACTATGACTGCTGGCGTCAGGGTGAATGATAGTAGCTGCACTTTGGTCAAAGTGGCACAGTACCAGGTTGGACGTGAGGGTCAAAAGGTACTTTCACAATCGGCGGACCAAACGAAGGGTGCGTCATTTGAGAGGAGTTGATGGAGCAGAGACGCAAGCATAGGGAAGTCGATTATGAGGCGCTGGAAGTACGAAGCCAGTCCGAGAAAACTGCGCAGGCCTTTTTGGCGCAGAGGACGAGGAAACTTGAGGATGGCGGAAAGTTTCTGAAGGTCCAGTCGATTGCCTTCTTTGCTAAGTGCCTCAGAACTTTGATAGTCTTGCCTGCGAAAGTACATTTTTTTCGTGTTGAGCTGTAGGGCAGCGTTTGCGAGACAGGTAAGCACTTGTTCAAGACGCTGCAGGTGTTCTGGGAACGTGGTTGAAAACACTACGACGTCGTCGAGATAGCAATGACAGGTCTTCCATTTTAAAGCGTGCAGGAAATTATCTACCATGCGTTCGAAGGTGGCAGGCGCATTGCAGAGCCCAAAGAGCATCACATTAAACTCGTATAGACCATCTGGGGTGGCAAAAGCGGTTTTCTCCTTGTCAGACTGACACCTGCATTTATCAGTAGCCGGATCTAAGATCAAGACTAGAAAAATATTCGGCACCCTGTAAAGAATCTAGTGCGTCCTCGATCTGCGCCAAAGGGTAAACATTCTAGCGGGTGATTTTTTCATAGCACGGTAATCGACACAAAAACGCACTGAACCATCTTTCTTCTGCACTAGAACAAGTGGAGAGGACCAGGGGCTCGAGGAAGGTCGAATTATATTCCGTTGAAGCATGTCCGATACATTTTCCTCGATTTTGTGCTCCTTATGAGAGACACGATATTGACACGCGTACATGTTTATCTTTCACCGGTAACCGCTTTTCACCGACTAACAAATGTTAAACATTATCGCTAGGCACAGGACGTGCCTGCATGTTTCCGAAGTTTCTCGAACGTTATCGATGCTTCTATCCGTTGTCACCGACGCTTACGTAATCTGATACTATGACCGACGCGAATGGTCTAGAACTTTCTGGAAGATATGGGGGCACCAGGGAATAATCTGGAACCTTCGATGACTCATGTATAAAAGCCGATGTGTTTCGCCGCTATCGTGTGCTTCCAGTGTAACTTGTATTTGTGGACACAGGTTCACCCAATAAAGAATGAGTTTCGTCATTCAGTTTTACAACTGTTTGCTTCATCGTCACTACTACGTGACAATATGGCCGCCGGTGAACAATGCGGGAGCCGTCAGTTTGCATGCGATGAGTCGCCACAGCTTTCATACCGAGGGCTGGCGAATTGTTGAACAAGGAACGGTGTTTTTCTAATAGTGCGAGCAGATCGCCACTCTGGGCAGGGGTCAGGTCATGGCTTAAGGTTGCTGACAGCAGTGTGGAAGAGGCAGTGAGTGGAGATGACCTTGACTCTAGCAACAGTGCAAATGACACTTGATCAATGGGGTACCAGTCGAAGTTCGGTAGTTTGGTTTAACACGGTGAAGAATGCAGAGCCACAAAGCCGGGAGTAATAAGAATTCCTCTAGATAGCGTATGACCGCAGGGAAGAATGAGAACGTTGCCATCCCGAATATCACTGGAATTGACGCTTATAATTTCTCCTCTAGATGGCCAAAGAACATATTCAGAGGAGATGACGAGGTGCATGCGTTCTTGATAATCAGGAAGAGAGTAACCGGTGGCATTCAGGTGTACGAGTCGCTCACGACAAGAGATAGCAGCGAACGCTGAAAAGAAATCCCATCCTAAAATAACTTCGTGGGAACAGTCTGGAAACACAGCAAAAACAATGTCATGACATATTTCAGGAATGAATACTGGAACTGTACATTGCTTGATATGACGAATAACGGCGTTGGTCGCTGCACGAAGAGACGGGCCGCAATAAGGAGTCATCACTTTCCGGAGGCGGGAACAAAAGTCTGCCCGACTATTAGAAATGGCGGCACCTGTGTTAATGAGAGCTTCGACGGGCACACCTTTCGCAAACACTGACAAGTTCGACGTTTGCTCTGGAGGGATTGTAGGCTGTCCGGTGGATGCAGTTTCCCCTCCTAAAACTGCATCGGAGTTTTCCGAGTGAGCGTTGGAGACAAGAGAAGCAAGTCGGAGAGGTGATACGGAACGAGGACGTGAAGGAGACCTGCGACGAGATTGTCGAGAATTGAGAGACGTGTTGGGAGGGTACGGAGGAGAGGGGGGATCGGTGAAATGAAGAGTGGTAGGAGGTTCTCTGGTAGTCCGTTGCTGGACGGACACCTGTTCGCTCTTCGAGTGTATAACCACATTGCTGATCCTGTTTACGCCGTCGACAAAACCGGGAGATATGCCCGCGGTAGTCACAGTAGTACCAAATGGATCGAGCAGGAAGTGGAGCGGAGTGGTAAGGCTGTATGTGCACTGCTGGCGACAATGAAGCCACAGGGACATACATAGTGGTCTGTTTGCAGAGGGGCCGCGTTGACCGGAGGGAGCGCTGCGACGTCGGCATATGTTAGCACCTGTCGAGAGCAGGGGCTGTAGGAGCACGTTAGATGCGACGCAGAGGCGATCACTTGCTTGATTATCTTGCGTAAGCCGGTCGGAGAAAGGGCAATGCCAGGTTCTGTCGCACAGAAGAAGCACCGCCCGTGAAGTTCCTCCCGAATAATATGGAGTGTAGACCGCTTATAACGTAAGTTGCCGGAGTCGCGAATATCTGCACTATAAGCGGTACCACACTACAGTTAAACCTGGATATAACAAAATTGACTAATTTCCGAAAAACTTTGTTATAAAGAGGATTTCGTTATATGCAGGTTCGGCTCGAAAATTCGAAAAAGAAATACTTACCGTATTTACCGTATTTTCTGGTGTATAAGACGTGTTTTTTTTCTGAATTTTCGTGGCAATTTTTCTGCTGTTTTGAGGGGGGTGCGTCTTATAGACCGGAAAATACGGTTCTCGATTGTAACGCGCACCCGTTTTCCGTGACCAAAAAAAGAGGGGAAAAAAAAATCCTTTACAGTACCGCACACCTCATGCTTTGGGGCTAGGCCAGCTGCAGAGAAGTGGTGGGGATCAGGTTTGAATGAAGGGAGGGGGAAAGGTCACGCCCGCGGCGGCAAGATCGCCGGGACGAGGGATGCAGGCCCGCCTCGCGCACACTCGCACGCACGCATGCACACACACGTGCGCTCGCTCTCGCCTCGCCGTGAATTCACGGAAGCACCTTCTCCGTCGCGGCGGAGAAGGTGCTTCCAGTTGCTGCTCGGGCAAAAATGACAAAATTTGGGACGAAAACTCTTAAGTTGTTGGCGGGGAAAATTCGTTATTTCGAGGGGGTCTCCCACTGCCACTTCGTTATGTAGAGGTCTCAAATACATGTGCTTCTATGGAGTATTGGCCAGGAATAGAAAACCTTCGTTATATCCAGGAATTCGTTATATGGAGGTTCGTTATAACCAGGTTTAACTGTATAATCAAAACAATTTTCAAGCCCTGCACGTATGCAAAACATGTAGACCAAGCATCTAGACACGCTTTGTACTATCGCGCGCACATCGCAATTACGTTTTCGCGAGTAACCTGGCGAAAACATAACTGCGATATAGCCGGTGCTCTTTCAAGTTCGACAGCTTTGCACCAAGTCAAAACGAAACAACTGGTTACCGCAACCGCTGCGGAAAAAACCGTGACTGCTATCGACGCGATTATGAACAGCGACTTTGCGGTGCTGAAGGCACGCGCCCGACGCATGCACCAAGTCTGGACGAATTACCTACCATTCGCTGCAACAACTGGCAGTCGAAACTGTGGTCGCTATATATGGGATCATCGATGGCGACTACGCAGTTTTTTAGGCACGCGGCTGAGGCGCTAACCATGGAGAAAGAATAACAGGAGGCGAAACTCTGGGCCGGCGCCAGCGCGAGTACTTGTGATAATGTCACGCTGGGAGAGGAGGAGACGCGCTGGTGGTGAACGTTGGCGCAGCACCCTTTGCGGCAACGTAAGGAACTACTCCGCTCACGGTCAGGGCCGGAGCGGTGCGCGCGGTAGAGCACTGCACAGGCCGATTTTTTCATCCCGGGCCCGGCGCGGGCCCGTTTTTACATTGGGCGGCCCACCCGAGCCCGATCAAAACTTTTATGGCGAGACCCGGGCCCGGAAATAATTTACGTTACCCGCCCGGCCCGAGACCGAAAAATACGTTTTTCAGAGTTGAGAAACCCGAGAATAACTCGCAGAAAGCCCGAGACCGGCCCGGGCCCGCGTCAAAAAACCCGAGCCCGGCCCGGGCCCGGGTCAAAAAGCACACGCCGTGCCCGAGCCCGGGCTTTCGGGTAAGCCCGAGCCCGTGCAGTGCTCTAGCGCATGGCCGCGGTCATGGAAGAAAAAAAAAAATGCTCTCCGACGGCGCCCGGCGTCGTCTGCTACTGGCCGTATGCGCTGGGCCGCAAAAAGATTTGCGCCAGCGTGGTTTGCACTCAAGCAATAAAATGCCTATAGACTGTCATGGTATAAATATTTTTTTCAAGACTTAAATTTAAGATCACATGCTTTTTATGCGGCAATAAGAGCAAGAAACTTGAAGAGCACTTGAAGGACCAGACGATCTGCGATCATAGCCAGGCGCGTATGGAAAGAGCAGACGATTTGCAAGCCTACCCATGCGCGTATAGAAAACTGCACTTCATGCTTTTTCAAATTTTTCGGCGTAACAAAAAAAAAAAAAAAAAAAAAAAAAAACGAGTATTTGTTTATCCTTATCATCATGCACTCTAAAAAGTAGTGATCAGAGTATGCGATACATAGCTACCTTGCGGGGAAACTCAATTTAATTATACAGTAGAACCCCGCTGTTCCGTTTTTCGCGGGACCGTAAAAAAAAAACGTAAGAGCCGGGAAACGCAAGAGCCAGGAAACAGGAAAAATTGAGAAATGGGAGTAGTGTTGAACTGCACACAATATTATTTTAATTCTTACGTGCGACAAAAAGTAGTTTCGCCCGACAGCCGAAGTATCGATTGCGATGAGCTATACAAAGTAAGAAAAGTAGTTTTATAGTCTGTATAACCTTGTAAACATTCGGTTATTAACTAAATAACAAACATGGTGTCAGCGTCCACAGGCAAACATGAACACATCACACTCGATGAGCGCGGACACGCGCAGTTAAGCGTCGCTGCAGAAGCGAGCGAAGTGAACTTCGTGCTGTTGTCTATCGCTTCAACCCAAACTGAGCGCAGAGAACACGCAACACACACAAAGCCACGAGCCGCAGACGCACCTACACTGCGTGGAATCTGCCCCCACGCAGATCGCTTTCAAGATACGGCCCACGGGACTGCGCGCTGCCACGTAGTATGATGCCAGAGCACAACGCTGCCCGCACTGTTGGGCACTGTCACGATGTCCGCCGCCGCGCTCCAGCGTGACATTATGACGACGCGAGAAGGAGACGAGTTGCGCCTCCTGTTATTCTTTCTCCGTGACGCTAACTGAGTAAAAACGAAACTACTGTTCGCCGTAACCGCTATGGAGAAAACCGTGGCCGCTATCGATGCGATCGTGGATGACGACTACGCAGTTACGAAAGCCCGCGGCCAATGCGGTGTTATGCGCGGCGGTAAACGCAAGAATACAGGCTTCAAAGACACAAATAGGCTCGAAGCGTTCCGGCGTTGCTATCGTTCACGTACGATTCCAACTGATGGCTGTGGCGATGCGGACTCCACCGCTTTGTTTTGGTTTGACGCTAGTGCCGTTCTTGCTCTTTTGCGTCGCACATTTGCGGTGCTCCTCGCTCAGCGAGCTCCGAAAGTAGTCTGAATTAACCGATGTGTGGCTAAATAAGTCCGAATTAACGAGAGTCTTATTGCATTGAATATGCATACGCCGGCTGGGAGCACGCGCTTTGTTGGGAAGCGTGCTCGCTGCCACCCTTGTCGGCGAGATTTTCCCGCGGAAGCCGCATTATAACTGGTATTTCGTCTCACGGGGCTGCACTGTAAGCAGTATGCGTATACATGGAGTTCTATGCGAGGGTAAACAGAAGTTGGAAAAGGCCGCGTTGTAGCCAGTTCTGCACTATAAACGGTTACATTATAAGTGGTCTTTACTGTAATGTATGATCGTGTGAAATTCTACTACTGAAGGCAGAGGAAGGTTTGTGTTATCCGTGCATAGCCGTAGAGATTGAAGTTCCTCTAGGTGCTGGCAAGTGGCGATTACATCTTGGACGGTGGCAGAAATTGTGTGGCGAGTGCGCTAAAGGTGACGGTGTTTATGCCTTTAAAAATATGCCGTATGCCGTCGATCTGAGACATGGTGGCGTTGACACATTTGCACAAAGCTAGCACATCCTCAATGTGTGATGCGTACGATTCCCCGGGGAACTGGATGCGCTCACCTAGCTTCTTCGCTATCTCAGTGCGGACAGCGGAAGCACCGAAGAACTGACGAAGTTGCTGTGTGAACATTTCCCAGTCGGGGAGATCAGGCTTCCAAAACATGGTTTTCGCGACATCGGTGAGGTAGAAGGGTACATTTTGCAACTTCTGTGAGTTATGTGAGTAAGTCGCTTGCCAGGTTGTAGTTTTAGAGCCATTCCTCGACGTCATCTCCCCGCAGACCAGCGAAGACTGGTGGGTCACGGTGGAGGTTGTGGATGGTCCCGACGGATGGCGATGGCTGTGCTGGGGTGGTAGTATCTGACATGCTCAGATTGTCTTGAGCAGGCATGGCAGTAGCTGGTATGCGGCAACCCGAGTGGAACTTGTGGGGATAGAGGGAGGCGCCGGCGCCATTGCGCGGGCTTCACCTGTTCTGCCATCCCCCGCCTTTTCCCCGTCCCGCTTCTAACCAGTTCCCACGGTGGCGCTTTGCACGCGGTGGTTTGAAGTGAGGGCGGGGTGCTGACGTCACTACGCAGCCGCGTCGGCTGCTAGCGGCGGAGCGTAGCTCTCTTAGCTCCGGGACCAGCGCACGGTACGTAAATGCTTTCCTCTCGTCCGCCGCCGCCTTTGCGACTAGGACTGGAGCTCGCGCACGGTGCCTTTGCCCGTGTGGGGAGTGCGTACTTTGTGCTGATCCTTTCTCGACGCTAAGCCGACGAGCGGTGCCTAGTGCTTGCGCGAGGTCGTACCACGCCGAGCCGCACTTGCCGAAAGCCTAAGCCGAAGGATATTGCCCGAGCTCTTGCGAGTTGACCCATTGGTTATCGACAGAGCAAGTAGCATAGCCACCGGGACTTTTCCAAGCGGAGTGTCCCAGCTTGAGCCTGTGCTCTCGCTGCGACGTGCTATCGGCGCCTATTATTGTATTTTCGCCCTGGTGCGAGACCTTTTCGGTTCCCCGCCGCGCGGGCGTTTGTGCAGTGCTGGTGCTGACGGATTCAATAAACGGTTTCCGTTAATTCAGGGCTTTACTGTGTTTTTGCGTGCGTCGCTCGGTAGCCCCTTGAGGCCTCTAAGCTCGCGCGCGAGCGGTGCTGGAGGTGAGGGCTGACGCGGCCCTGTGGCTCGCTAAGCTCGAACCCGCGGTGGTTGGTCTCGCGTGAGCCACCAAGAACCCACAAGCTCCAGTGAGACGGGTGAGAGGTCTCGGGGGTACGAAAAGCACCTTACTTATAGGGAACTGTTTATTCCAGCCGAGCTCGAGCTACGATGAAGAACAAGCTGTGCGGCTGATGATGATAAATACAGATGAGGAATTTCTACAAGTGATGATCATGTGTAGAGATGAAGAGTCAGTCATGGGTCGCGCTCACAATACTAATTATGGAAAGAAAACAGGAGTTAGGCTGCCACTAAAGGGATACTGAATAATAGTTTGGCCGCCAAGATTTTTAGCATAAATGAAAGCTTGGGTGCTGAAAGTGGTTGACACAACCTTGTTTTCAGGCAGAAACTAGCAGAAAATAATGAATTTAATGCATTTTTTGCAATATATGCCCTTTAGCAGCCGCACCGTGAACTAGAGGAAGTGACATTTCTGTGACGTCTGTGCCAGATAGCTGCGTGTGAGCCATCACCCGCGTCTCCTTCACCCGCATCGATAGCGCCGGTCGGCAGCGAACGTCTTCTCAACTGTACAGTTGCTCGCAGCCCCATATAGTGAAATCTCGTTAATACGATTCTGCATATTAAGTTTATTTTTCCTTTCCTGATAATACGATTTAGTTGGATGATACGATTGATGTGATCAGTGAAGCACCTGGCACAACGCAGGAGAATGCCTCTATGCTGGTGCACGCAAGGCTGTGAGAAAAGTATCCTCGGGCGAGACAAGCAGTGTCCTACCTTTCTGGTAGAGCCGAAGCTTCAAAGGGTATGGATTTGCAGTGCACGCCTATCGCAGCCAACATTAGTACCGTCAAAGCGTGACCTTTTGTGTTCCAAACACTTCCAAGACGGTGAATTTCAGAAGAACCCTGCTTTGCTGCAGAGCTGTGGTATGTCAGCGAAAAGGCGCTCTGGCATCGTAGTAGCAGGGCCCTTCAATACTTTTCATCTGGTCATGCAAATTCCGTGTAACACTATGGGAGACTTCATATAGCACCTGCAGTGGATGCACCACAGTACTGGCGAAAGTAGAAGGTGGACTGGAACAAACGCTGAACAGACACCACAGGCGTTCTATGTGTACTATGTGTTCTATACAAGGGTCGACTGTATGTATCGGCGTGTGTATATCGCCACCTGGTTTCTGTACAGTGTTCAGAAACTTTAATGCTCACAATTTCGAAACAACTTCAACACATTGTTACAACACCTGCTGCTGCTGCAAGCTAGCACACATGACGACACAGCGGTAGGCGTGTAGCCGCCGTGCTCACAATTCTTCAAAAATACATCTATCCATTAAAAAATATGTAAAATAAACACTGCTTATCGGAAGAGTCGCGCCTTCCCAGTCGAATTTCGATGCTTCCCTCATTTTTTCATATTTTTGTTCAGTATCCCTTTAAGGTATGGACACCCTAGCCTTTAAGAACTCGCCCTTATTATTATCTCTTAAACATGCAGTTCGCTCACTTATGAACAGTTGATTTCGATTAGTTATTACACAATTTTTTTCGCGTGTTGAGATGACCTCTTTATCAAATATAAATGATAACCTTTTACTAATTTGTTCTTTCTGAATGGTTCTAATCCTCGCATGTAAGTTACGTTAAGATATCACCAAGCGACAGATGTACTTTTGAAAAGTTTTGCAATCGCTGGTTTTACCTTTCTGCTACGTGTATTACAAAAGCTCCCATTGCAGTGTTCTCACTAAATACCACTTTCTGTATATTCCACTTATCTGTATATCCCTATGAGAATGTGATCAATAAACCTATACTCAAGGCTCCAAAATTAATTCAAACATTGCCAGAACTGCCAGCATCAGACAGTCAAGGTTGCACACAGCATCTGCACTTTGTGGCATTTTGACAGCATGTCTCTGTCCTGCATGACAGGTGAATGCTAAATATTCCCTCGCCTTGAATTATGAAACTGTAAATTGTTTAGTGCTCTGCGTGGTGTTGCAAAAAATTATGAACATCCCTCCACTCGGTTCTCCACCTTTACTCGAAGAAGTGGACGGCAGCGCCACATCTTGAAAGAAGCGGCAACTGCTCTTCATTGACGTCCCACTGCAATAACTGAGAAGTGTAGCATCTTCACCAGTCGAAGGCCAGCGATGCACTCGACTTGGTTGAGTGGAGGATTGTTTAAAAATAGGTATGACAGTTAAGTCTTCTCAGTATAAAATTTTCAAACGCTGGAATGCCCAATTATTTCGCCGTGTTCAAATTTGGAGAGTGTGCCATGCAGTAACAAAGAAGTTAAAGGAACCAGAGTATTTTTATCTCTGTCGTCGATCATCTTTTTTATTACTGTAAAATGAGCATAAATGACTGTCCCCTCACAGCTTAAGATTTGTGATTAACTCAGTGTCTGAAATATTAGTAACTGTGCTGCACAACACACGCAAGAATTTTCAGGGCTTTCAACTCTGCCTGCCAAAAAAAGGCACATCTTGACAGTATGCAC
Source organism: Dermacentor silvarum (assembly GCF_013339745.2). Classification (NCBI taxonomy): domain Eukaryota; kingdom Metazoa; phylum Arthropoda; class Arachnida; order Ixodida; family Ixodidae; genus Dermacentor; species Dermacentor silvarum. Next base: position 183,578,951 of record NC_051154.1, on the reverse strand, counting down.
TTGTGACTTATACCTACTTGCCATTCGATAAATCACTACTTATATAATGGTGATTTTTAAAAATATATTTCGCAAACACATTTACCTGGGGAAAAAAGACTGCCTTAATGGGAAGCAGGTGACTGCAGCGGGCATAGCTGTACTGCGTAACCTTCATGAGGAGCACATCCAGGTCTCCAGATGTACCCACTGCATACTCCTGCAAAAGTAGGGTTGCAAAGCATTATAAGTGATACATGTATCATAATACAATGAAACAACATCCTTAGCAGAAACAATGACACACCAAAATTTTCATCCTTTGATATGCAGCAACATGGGGGCCACAAAATAATCCAAGGGCCCATAAATCACTCTGACCTTGAAATTTTGTTATGGAGTCGACTTCCGTTAACTTGATTCCGGTTGATTCGATTTTTCGGTCAATTCAATCCTGACCGAAAGTCCCAGCTGGCTCCCCTGAATTTCTATGGGTACAAACTCATTTCGATCCAAAAGTTACTAAATAGCGACCCTCTTTGGTGGAAGAGTGTCTCGGCCAAGCTTAGGGGAGTTAATGCGTTGAACACGTCAAAAAGTTGAAAATGCCTATTTTCGGTCTGCTGTATGAAAATTTTCTGGATATCCGCTGCTCACAATGTCTGATTACGGTAGTTACCCGATTCTAACAAGCGTGTTGACGTGCTTCTGCACACATGGCCAGCACGCTGTAGAGACACCAGCTCCAAGAGCTCTCTTCAGACTATGGACGATTGTAACTGTATAACCACATTGCTCTCTAGCATGTCGTAAGCATATTTTCCAAGAAAAATCATGCAAGAGCTTTGCAGCCATGATTAAAAACGGAACAAGTCTCAACACATACAATTATTAGCATGTCCTCTTCACAGAATGTTGTCTTCAGCTGTGGTCCGCAGGATTCGATCTCGAAAGCAAACAGCTCCCACTGCGATTTCAGAAGGCTGTTGAACTTCTGAAATAGAGTATTTAGAACAACACATAGTGAAATACAGATCTTGGACTCGTAACATACTTGTTTGATTATGCCCTTTTTTGAGATGCAGTTTGCTAGAGGGCAGTAGCATAATACTATACTACGTTCATGCCATTAGGTATCAGTAGTTGCCAAGCCAGTTTATGATTTCAAGCAATTTCGAGAGCAGCAAAAAACTTGTTTTGAAATTTTGGAGTAAAAAAAAATGTCGATTCAAATTGCTTGTAGCAGTAGAAGAGTGTGAAGCCATTCGGTGCAGAATATTAGACAGTTTTAGTTTAGCATGGTTACCGTAATAGCGGGCGTACGGAATAGCGGGATCGAAGTGCGTATGCGCAGAACGCTAACCGAGCCATACCGTTTACCGCGCGCACGCTATTTCTCAGAGTTAACGTTACCGTGTTAGCGTGGTGTACGTAAAACATGGCGGCGGTCCCGGTCGCCCACTTCGAACTGAATTTGGCGTTGTTTTTGTAGAATTCACTTCGTTCGTAGCAAATGACTGCGTAAACGGCTTTTGCTTAGTCTCATGCCGCTTCGCCAAGAGAGTGTTATGGCTAATCTTGAGGAATTTTCGAGATCGCTTCTCGTTTCGAACACGCCTAAGCTTAACGAGAGAAATTTTTTCTGAGATGCGAGCGCCATCTGTCGCTAAAGTCCTCCCGGGAGATAGGTGCGACGATGGCATATGGCCTCTGAGATGGGAGGATTTCGGAGGCTATGGTAGACAGCTTGTACTGCTTGTCTGTTTCATTGCAGATCGACGGACATGTGAAGTAAAAATACAACGCGCTCCTGGCTTCCATTGCGCTGCCTATCGCACTTTCCGGACGCACACACACATAGAATTAGGTGCCCTGTGTATGCGAAATTCAAAGCGTAATGGAATAGCGTCCCGCACGTAAACTACGCTATCACGCTATACTAAAACTCTCTTTCTGCAAAGTTCGTTTGCGGAACGGTAACGCTATTTCCCGTAACCCCGCTATTACGCGAACGCTAAACTAAAACTGTCTATTATTACACACTATGCTCTACAGTAAACAAAGAAACAAGGCCAACAGTCGGAGAGCAGAAACCAATGAGGCTCGTCTTCACACGAAAGAGTGCCTCAGTATGTTGCAAACCAACTCTTATTTAGTAGGCAACAAACTTCTGTGCACCACTCCATAAATACCATATATATTCGCGTAATGAATGCATTCGCATAATAAACACACCCTCAACTTTTCAATTTTTAGTTTTGTTTTCCTCCAAGTACTATTCACGCCCCCAACATTGCTACAGTTGAATCTCCATAATTCGAACTCGAAGTGGCCCGAAAATTTATTCGAATTAAAAGAAGGGCTTGTTCTCGAAGTATTCGTGCACCATAGCATGATGCATGAATGGTGCGAGTCATGAAATATCACAGCGCACAAGCACACAGCGATCAAGGACCACGAAATCGCCACATCGGCCAATGCTCGCTTCCCAATAACAGCAGCAAACGAACGAGTGTCTGTCGGGACGTCTCTGTTTAGACTTGTCATTGCAAAAAAAACAATCGCAAACCAAGCTGACCAAAACAAGTACGAGCGAGAGCTGACGCGTGCAGACGATATTGCGAAACAAGCGGTCCGGCTGAATCAGGCGCGAGTACGAATAGGGCGGGCGGGCTGGTCCGCATAAAGGCCGATCCACATGACGGACCAAATCGCTCTTTTGAACCGCAGTCCACTTGTGTGGCTGAGGCATTACGGTGCGACGCAGAAACGGCGACCTTGCCATTTGAAAGAGGTAAAATTTCTGCCACGGTTTTTAAATGCATAAGCAATTCTATGCTTACCCCACGATAAAACTGTCCATCCGTGCTTCCGTCCCCCGCTTAAAACGATCGCTTTCAAGATAGAGCCCGCAGCAGCGAGCGACTTTACTTTGGCGCCGCCTGACGCTTCAACACAGAAGCAGCGGCGAAAATACAGCGCTCGGAGTTATCACCAGTCGGCACCCCCTGTCCACTTCGCAGATCGCTTTCAAGATACGGTCCGCGTGATCACCAGTCGGCACCCCCTGTCCACTTCGCAGATCACTTTCAAGATACGGTCCGGGTGCCCGTGCCAGAGTCCTTTGATCAGGGTTCATAATGGTTTGACACTGTTTTTTTTTCTTCACGGGCGGCGTTGATTCTCATCTTTTCTTCTATGGCGGGGTCAGACAATCGCTGCATGATTTGCTGCGCTGCCGAGAGCTTAGTCTGAGCGTGGATTGTTCAAATTAATCGTCTCAAATGCTTGCGCGTTTGAATTACCCGGCATTTTCGTCCATTGGAATACACATAACTTTGACGGGACCAAAGCGTCATTTCGAATAAACCGAAAGTTGGAATTAACGAGATTCGACTCTACTATGCAGTCCCATAATTGTATAGCCGTGCTGTAGTTTTTTTTGGAGTGACTAGAATCTTTTACTCTCGCACATGTGCTCAAAGCTTTTTTTTTTTTTTCAAAAAGCTTCGTGTTCAAGGTAAAAAAAGTAGCCTTGGTGGTTGGTTAAAAAATATATTTGAGTACATCATTAGATAGCTGTACATGTCTGCTATGCATGTGAGAAGTTATAAAAGATATTTAGAATGGACAAGACCATCATTGGAAGTACACTCCTCTGCAAATCATGGAGATGAGAAAGAAATAGCGGCAAGGCTCGTTCATGCCAAGAACATGACGTCGTTTTTCAGCTCCGGCATGAGAGAAGACAAAGAAAGAATGTCACATGTGGATGCTAGTCAAAGCAAAAGGAGGGAGTGCCTATATTAGAAGTGAAGCTTGCCTCCTAGCAGCATGCATATGCAATCATGAATGTCCAAAAAGTAGCCCCCCCGTTCATTGCTTTACCAAGTGGATATGCAACATTTTAATTTTTCCTACCTCCTTTTAGAGTGATCCAATTTGAAAAAATTTACGGTGGAACATTCCCTAGATGGCATTTACCACGTTGCAATGTATGGAACAAAATTTGAAATGGGACCCCAGTGAAGAACTGTCTCAAGACTCTCTGATATGCCTGCAGAAATAACGAATGCAAGACCACGGACAGGAAGATGCATAGCTAGTAAAAGCAGCCAGTGGCAAACAGGAACACACATATTGCAGGAACGGACGTAGGTGGTACTAACGCATTGCGCCACTCCGTGTTTAGGTGCTGCAGGCTAGCCCCTATTGCAGTCATGCTAAAGAACCAGAATTTTCTTTCACTCAAAAAATGAAAAAGACAATTTTATGTGCGTCCTGTTTCTTATGCATGAGTATGCAAAAAAAAAAAAAAAAAAGCAAGACAACTCAAGGAATCTTGTAGGCAACATTCAAAGCGTTGCATTTCTTTAGTGATGGTGGTGTACTTAAAGCAACACAACTTCGCACTTTGTGGTTAGTGCATAGTTATGACATATTCCCCACCAAGTACAAATTACTACTTGCGCCTTCTGCACTGCGCCCTTGGCGCATCACAATCAAACCTGCACAATATCTCACCCTGGTGCACAATCACGATTGACTACATATTTTTTTGGAAGCTAACATGGCTGATTTGACAGTTTCCTTGTCGCAACGTATTGTTCTGAATGTGCTGTCCGAGGCTGGCTTTCGGTCTCATTACTGCGCATGCTGTCCAGAAAGTTTACGTTCTTGAAGCTGGTGTACCTTGACAATTCTGGTAGCTGCGGGAGTGTGTTTCAAATAAAGAAGACTAAGGTGCATAAGCAGCGACCATGGGCAAGGGTCGCACAGTTGAGGCCACAGTTGAAAAGGACATCTGGGTCTGATCCCTGTTATTTTGCTAGTTAGTCACCAGTGTAAAATAAAGTAACTAGAGGAATAAATTTTTACCTGATACTCTGGTAACTCCAACTCTGGAAAAAGGAGTACCAACTCGGGAAACCGCCGTATCAGTAGCCGAGACAATTGATCCTGCAACATGAAGAAATAAGTCATGACAAGTTACAAAAAAAAAAAAAAAAAAATGTACATAAAGTTGAGGCAAGTATTAAAGAAAATTTATATTTACAGCTTCAAAATAACTTTTGCAATGGTAAACTGTAGTTTTACATTGTGCACCATTACAATACTTCTGTAGTCTGGCTAAGTAAAAGCAAGAACCCTAATTTTTACGTACCGTATGTACCAAGAATTTATTGTTTGCAAAGATCTAGCTTTTGCATTTTCCATGGATACATTAAATGCAAACAACTCCGGTTCTGTAAAGTGATTACCTGTAGTAGAACACTGAATGTTGCTGAAGTCAACGTTAAAACAAAGGGGCCCTGACAAAGACAAGTCCCATTGTAGAAACAATGGCTTCAGCGACATTCCTTGTTCTACAAATTAATATTAAGGCCTTCGTTTTCCTGTGAACCTCTCATGTAGTGGTTATGTGAAGTCACACTTTGTCACATTGCTTTTTGTAACCAGAAATTTCGGCAAACACATGAAAAACCAACCTTGTGATCAAGCGGTGTTTATAAAGGATAGGCTTTCGTTAAGGGGGGGGGGGGGGGGGGTTGAATAGTCAATTCAAGGAAGTACCTTACTTTTCCTAATATCCTGTCCACAGAACACCATGCATTAGCCTTTATGTCCCGAAGCATGCTTATCCAAGATAACGCCATAAAATTTCAATGCTCTCGCAAATGAAGACCAAGGCAATAAATGGAAACAAAATGGAAGCCAGTGGTGAAATGGTTGAACTACATGCAGTTGTGTACAGGTGCAGCTTTTAAATAGTGCACCACACAAAAGACAGCGACCACTGAAGCTCACTGGTAGAAGCGAGTTTAGCTGGTCATGAATATCCAAGATGCACTACCAGATCACAGACACCATAAGCTGGCAAATGCAGTGTTGAGCAGAGGTAGTAGGGTGCACACTTATAAGTGCAACGTAACAGGCATTTTACGCTGTATAGTTTTCTATTGTGTGTGCAATACTTGATTTGGTGTTTTTGTTGCCACCAACGCCCCCTGACGCACGTGCTATGGTAGAGGTCGTATAGGCAGCAGTACTAAATGAGATGCCCTTTCACTTGAGGCCAAGGCTAGTATTTCTCAAGCGCAGTTTTTGATATACATAACTCAGATTTTTCAGCACTGCTTGCACTTACGTGCGGCACCGCAAAATAAAGCACGCAGTATAGAGCAAGGATCATGGTGTTTTTGAAACGAGAGCATTCGAGAAAAAGGCGACTTCGCGCTCCGCTTGCGTGCGACAGCAGAACTTGGCCGAGAAGGAAGGAAAATAAGAGGCGAAAGGCAGAGAGGTTAACCAGCTTAAGTTTCCGGTTGGCTACTCTGCACGGGGGGATGGGATAAAGGCAGAAAAGATTAGAAAACAAGAGAAGATTAAAAAGAAAAAAAAAAAAAAAGAAACATCTGTCCGCACAATTCTATAGTTTTTCATGAAGTCCTGTTTCTTTTAAAAAGCGTACTAGCGGTTTTAAAGCAGTTCGTTCCGACGTCGGCTGGGACCAGGGACCAAGAATTCTGGCTTCCGCAAGGGGACGGCTGTCTATCTTGTCGAGCGTGGTTCTGAGGACTTTCCTTTGTGCACTAAAACGACGACAATCACACAGAATATGTGCTATAGTCTCTTTGCACCTGCAAGTTTCACAATCTGGACTTGTGGCCATTCCCATCAGGTAGGAGTACGCGTTGGTGAAAGCTACTCCAAGTCTTAGGTGACAAATGAGAGTTACCTCCCGTCGTGGTAAGCCATGTGGAAGGTGGAGCTTCAGATTAGGATCCAGGGAACAAAGGCACTGGTTTTTAAAGTCCGTTAAATTCCAGTGGGCTAACATAAGCTCGCGAGCAAGCGCACGGAGCTTTCTTGCTGTGTTTGTTCTGGACATAGGGATAGCGACGCAATCGGTACTGGTATGTGAAGATCGAGCGGCTGCATCCGCTTGCTCATTTCCAAAAATACCACAGTGACTTGGCAGCCATTGAAAGAAAATGTCATGTCCTTTGTCAACTGCCTCATGGTAAATTTCGCGTGTGTCCGCGACAAATCGTTCGTGGGGTAAACGGCGTAGTGCAGAGAGCGAACTCTGGAGGGCGGCCTTGGAATCGCAGAAGATAGACCATTTCTGGGGCGGTTCCTGGTCGATAAATTTTATTGCTGCATACAGTGTAAGTTCGACAGCCGTCGTCGATGTCAAGTGCGATGTCCGGAATTTTAATACTGTAGATTTTGCTTGGACAAATACAGCAGCTGCTGAACTGGAGTGCATGACCGACCCATCTGTGTAATCATGTAAGCGGTCACTGTGGACCTCATGTAGTAGTAATAATGCTGCCTGCTTCAATGCTGCTGACAGCATTTGTGCCTTCTTATTTACGCCTGGAATGGTGAGGCATATTCTAGGTGAATGCAGAGACCACAGTGGTAACGAAGGCCATGCTGCAGGGACATAATTCGATGGTAGGGATGCTCCGTGTAAGTCAGGAGACGGCTAAAACTCGTATGCGGCCTAGTTGTTGGCAGGCAAGCAAGATGCTGAAAGGGCATCCTTGCGACATGTCGAATGTGCACTCTTAGAGCGTCGACTGCAAAGTACGTTGATACAGGGTGGTCACGTGCTATGGCGATTGTGGCCGCTGTGGATGCACACTTAGGGAGGCCGAGGCACGTCCGTAGAACTTGGGCTTGCATACTCTGGAGTGTTCGAAGGTTCGTTTTACTGGTGCTTCCCAGCATGGGCAGGCTGTATCTTAGGAAGCCCATAAATAATGCACGGTACAGCTGTAGCATCGATTGCACAGATGCACCTAAAGACTTTCCGCCGACAAATTTGAATACATGTGCTATTGCAGTCAACCTTTTTCATATATGAAATATGTGGCGTCCAAGACAAATCACGATCGATGATGACTCCAAGGAAACGGTGTTTTGTTTCGTAAGCAATTACTTGTCCATTTATGCGTATAACATATGGAGTCATTGTTTTGTGCGTAAATGCGACTAATCGGCACTTTTCGGAGGATAATTCTAGGCCTTTCATACGCAGATAGGACAATGTTTGTGTGACCGCCTTCTGCAGTCTCGCTCGTATCTGCGGAACAAGTTACGCCGGCCGCCCAGATGCAGATATCTGCATAGATGGATATATGAACCGTCCTTGGCAATGATCCAACAAGGCCTAGCAGTGCTACGTTGAAGAGCGTGAGGCTCAACACTCCGCCTTGTGGCACACCTTTGCTGGTGAAATGGTGGAATGTCATTCCATCTTCTGTAAGTGCGAAGAAGGATCTATCCTCCAAATAGCTGTGAATCCAGCGCAGTGCACGGCCACCAATTCCCACATTGATCAAAGCATCGAGGATTGCTTGGTGCGCTACATTATCAAATGCGCCTTTCACATCAAGAAACATTGCCACCGTTAAACGTTTCATGCCCTTTTGGTGTTGAATAGATGTTACCAAATCAAGAACTTGGCCGAGATGTTCACAACAGCGTATGCTACCCGCGGACTATGTTATTTCAACAAGCCCGAGAGGTGGTTCAGGGCCCCTTCAAGCTCAACCTCCACAATGTTGAGCTGTTGCACAGATTCTCAAGAACAAGCACAGCAGAATAGTTGAATAAATTAACACGTAGTTGCTTAGTACATATTCGTGAATTCTGACTTATTCTCCGTTTTCAAATCCCCCACAACATTTTTCATGAAATAACGGCTAGCGATTAGAAACATGACAGAACTCAGCACATACATTTATGTTCCATCTAGTTTGACATCCATAGGTATGCAGTGTAAAAAATATTGGCCAGCTTCATGCTATTAAAAACACACTTATTGCTGGAAAAGTATTCGCTTTGGCTTTACAGTGCATTAAAGTGCACTTATTTAACTACCAGCAAAGTGTAGTAATCACTAATAAAGATTTTACTTTGCCTACTGCCGATATGCATCCACTCTTGCATAAATGGAAGACATGACAAAAGCAGGTCGAGTTTCTGAGCCACCATGGCTGGCATGCAGTCAGCAAAATTCAGCTTTGATAACATGTTTGCATCTTAAGCGGCATTTCATATTTTTACAAATTTAACATTGCTATCAGATGATTTAACATTGCTATCATCCTACGCCATGTAATGAGTAGGATGGATAACCGGTGGACCATTAGGGTTACAGAATGGATACCAAGAGAAGGGAAGTGCAGTCGAGGTCGGCAGAAAACCAGATGGGATGATGAAGTAGGAAATTTGCAGGAGCAAGTTGGAATACGCTAGCGCAAGACAGGGGTAATTGGAGATCGCAGGGAGAGGCCTTCGTCCTGCAGTGGACACAAAAATATAGGCTGATGATGATGATCACATGATTTACCCCACCAGAAAAACAAAAACAAAACCTCTTAAAGGGCCCCCTACACCACCTCCAAAATTTTTTGAAGGTTCAAGTAAACAAGTGCATCGAGTTCAGAATGCCGTCACGAACAATGCCAAACTCTGCAGCGCTACTCACCGCGGCATGCCAGAAAATAAGAAAACAATGCCATGCTCCTCTCCAAGCCTTTCCTGTATCCCCAGCGGTCGTCATGATGTCACCAGGGTGCATCTGGTGATGTCAACGGGGGCGACAATGTCGACTGGTCGAGCAAGAACCTACGACTTTCGGTTAGTCTGCTAGCAGGTACGCGCGCTCCCTGCTCTTCCTTCTGTTGCTCGCTTGTGCGCCCTTGCGAATCAGTCATTACAGTCATTAAGTGCCAAATCGGTCATGTTACAACACAGCTGCGCGAACAGAGTCCAACAGTGTTGGCCTTTCTAAACGTGCTTGCAATGTTGAGCGGGCGAGTGACACAGCAGCTAACTCTCCGGGCGGGCAAGTGCCCGACCACGTTTATTGAACGCTTATATATCCGAGGATGCAGTGCTGCCATCTAGTGGTACTGGGGTACACTACATCCTCCCTTCTGTAAAAAATAAAATAACGGAACAGAGGAACTCTAGCTCCGGCACAAAACGTCCATCGGTCAAGCCTTCTCGGACTGCGGATCTTTCTGCCGAACCTAGAGACGCGTGGCGTAGAAGAACTGCAGGGTGCACCTGCAGAGGAGGTGCTTTCCCGAGGCAATGCGGTTTCCTGGTTTTGGGCTGCTTGATTAGCTCCAGGCGTTGTTGGGGACATGGCGGTCTGCAGCGCCGCGGGAGTTCCAGGTGTACTGGTAGTGTCTTCCGCAGGGCATCCCGTCGTTGGAACCAGGTGCATCCGGTTGCGCTGGAGTACACCTGTGGGAGTGTCCACCACGTGGGAGCGAGGGCGTTGAGCTGGCCCCGTGACGATTGCGGGGGAGTTGACGTCTCGTACCCAGACCTGCTCGCCGGCCTGAAGAGGCCGCAGTTCATGAACCGCGTGTCTTCTGTTGAAGTCGGATGCTTGGCGCCTCCCGTTGTCTTGGTCACGCCGAGTGAATGGGACCGACGGCGCAGACGCTCTTGATGACATTGATGACAGCAGGTGCTGACGTCGAGCGCAGGCTGATGACCTCCGGGAAGCGTGACCGGTAACCCACCAGAAGGACGTAGTGCTGGCCGGCCGTTCAAATGAAAAAGATTGATGCCCACCTCTTCCCAGGGCCAAGTTGGAGTGGTTGACGGCAGCATAGGTTCCGAGTGCTGCACCCTGGTTTCGGCGCACGTGGGGCAGTTAGACACCAATGTCTCTATCTGGTTGTTGATGCCCAGCCACCAGACTGATTCCCGAGGCAGAGCTTTGCACCGGTTGATGCCTTGATGCCCATCATGAAGGAGCTCGAGCATGCGGCTCTGAAGGGCGGATGGCACGACGATGCGGGACCCCTTCAGAAGCAATCCCTCACAGAAGCTGAGGTCCCCTTGATGCTGCCAGTACCTCTTCACGTGGAGAGGCAAGTGGGACTGCCGGGGCCAGCCGTTGGCGCAGTAGTGAAGCAGCAGACTGCACACGCCGTCGTTGGCTTGGGCCTGGCGCAGGTGCTTAAGCTGCGACAAGACGATGTCTGGGAAGGAGCGGACCGAGGGCTGTGAAGTCCCCGATACTTGGTCGACAAACGTGCAGACGCCCAAGGCTTGGATTGCCGGGAAGCCCAGCAGCGGGACCGTCTTGGTTGCCAGGACGTAGAGCAGCTGCTTGGTGAGCTTGCCATGCCATGACAGGGTAGCGACGTAAGTGCCTATGACCGGCAGGATGTTGTTGCCAGGGCCTTTCAACTCGCTCTTGGGGTCTTGAAGCTTCGAGGGGACGCCTGGAAACGTACTGTGTACGATAGAAACTTCGGCGCCAGAGTCCACCTTGAAGGAAAGTAGACACCCATCGACGAGTACTTCGACGAACTTCGCGTTCGGACGCTCTCCCGTAACTGCATGTGGCTCGATGGAGCTGGCAGAAGGCTTCCGTATGTGCTTCCCGCTGCCGCATTTTTTCTTAAGGCACACGTTCTCGAAGTGGCCACTATTGCGGCAAAAATTGCAGGACGCTCTGCGAGCCGGACAGTCGGCGCATGGATGCGATGTGCGTCCGCAGAATGGGCACAGCCGCTGCGTTGCCTTATCAGGAGACGCTGGCTTTCCCTTGCGAACGCGAGCGGCGTCGATGGCAAGCATTGATGAATCAGCCGAGTCACGAGCCTTGCGTTCGTTATCGGCGTCTTCGTGTTGGCGAACGTGCGTGAGCACTTCGTGCAACGTCAATCTCGGGTTGTGACAAAGCTGGTCCGAGAGCTCACGGTCAAGCAAGCCCACGAGGAAACGGTCTCGGACAAGACGCTCTTCGATGTCGGGCGAGGAATAGTTGCAGCGTTTAGCCATTGTCCAAAGCGCAGTGTAGAATGCGTCGGCCGACTCACCCGGCTGCTGCGTGCGGCGGTGGAAGCGAGCTGACTCGTACAGCTCATTCAGCGGGTGGACGAAGTGGTCGTTGAACACCTTCTTTACGGCGACGACGTCCTCAGGTCCGCGTCTCCCAGCGTGGTGGACGCGAGGACTGGCTTGAGGTCCCATGCAGTAGAGCATAGAGCGCACCTGGACCTCCGTCGGAGCGGCGTAAAGTCCGGTGGCGAACGAGTAGTCCTCGTACTGCAGCAGCCATGTGGGCCAGGAGCTGGGGTTGTCAACGCCGGTGGTGGACGCAGCTGGGCCATGCCATGTAGAGACGCAGCGGCCGACGAAGCAGCGAGCGTTCCGGTAGAGCCTGTGTCAGTGGCCATGGCGAATCGAAGGAGACTTCCTCGACGGAGAGTAACGGGGCCAGGGCCTGTGTCGAAGCCGCGAGTACGGGATCAGCCGAGATGCGATCCCACTTCCGACACCATGTCGAGCGGGCGAGTGACAGCAGCTAACTCTCCGGGCGGGCAAGTGCCCGAGCGCATTTATTGAATGCCTATATATCGGAGGATGCAGTGCTGCCATCTAGTGGTACTGGCGTACACAACACGCAACACAGGGTCCATAGCTGAACGCTTCGCCTGAGCACGGGTCGACACGGCAGCAACAGCAGGGAGCCGAGACGCGTTGAGTCGCGGCTAAGGCCCGTCCACGTTACCAGCACGGTAACTCGCCGCACGCGGTTTGGCATTCGTGGGCTGCCGTTCAACGGCACTTTTGCTCGTGAACGGGGAGATTTCCTTGCCGCAGAGGACAAGACCAGGACCCATTTGTACGGCAGCCTCACTGCCACCGATCGCTCCACGGCGCCGATATCGTCGCTAGGCCTTTTCCGGTTCACTTCAAAGCTAAAGCGGACGGCACTTCGGAATGAATCATCGACGCTCACAAGCCGCAATATTTTTTTGTCGTTATCGCTCTTCACAATAATTGCACACAAAGAAGCAAAATACGCTGATATTCGCGTCGTTGTTGGCTCCGATGCGAGCACAGCCAAGCCGGTCGTCTCCCGTCGGTAGACATGCACTGCAGCTGATCTTGACAAGTATCGGAGCTCTTGTTCGTATTTAACGTTTGACAGTGGATATCGTTTCATAAAATGTACAATTTATGCATCGCTTTATCTATCAGAAATTATTTTGCTTGGAACAGAAGCTGCAGCCAATGTTTTCGTCGCTGGTGGCGCAGGCGAGCAGCTTCGCGGTGCGCCGGCCGAACTGCCGTCTACTTTGGACACCTCTCACACGGTAGACATTGTACAGCACTAGAGGCCGGTTCGCCGTCGGTATATTTACCGCTAGCGTGGACGTGCCTTAACTGGAAGTGGACAGAGTTTTGAGAAGCGCAGTGGCGATGATTTATGTCACGTAACATTTGGAGGAGGACTCGGCGAGGAGGAGACCAGCCGACGAGGAGAGTAGCGAAAAAAAGAGCGAAATGAGTGAGGGCCGTGTTTCAATCATCAAACGCGTGTAACTTTACGGCACCATTTCGAAAAATTCTCGCGTCTACGTGTTCGTTGTAGACTCATGCACAACTGCAACACCACTACTAAATTTCGACTTCTGGATGGTTTAGGGGCCCTTTAATAACAGA